>NC_048218.1:21814654-21979235 GCF_002007445.2 Ailuropoda melanoleuca
CCAGCACAGTGACCAACCATTCTAACTCAGTACAAAAATAGTTTAATTACATAGGCGATGATTAGAAAACATCAAAAGGTCCTGTTTTTACTATAAACCGAGAATATAAAGCTCTACAATTTTAACTACAAATTTATTCATTCTTTTAGACAAATATTTATTGAGTATCGACTATATAATGTGTGCGGTACAAGTCAGTTGGAAAGCTGCAGAATGGGGCGGTGGGGTGGGGAATGACAGTCCCTGTCTTTATGGCGTGGAGAGGAAATACCCAAGTATGATAGTCTCT
Organism: Ailuropoda melanoleuca; assembly: GCF_002007445.2. Lineage (NCBI taxonomy): Eukaryota > Metazoa > Chordata > Mammalia > Carnivora > Ursidae > Ailuropoda > Ailuropoda melanoleuca. The sequence goes on from NC_048218.1 coordinate 21,814,944, forward strand.
TAATCAGTGATATCTATATAACATGCACAGATGAAAGTAAATTATTAATAATATTATTACTACTACTTTACTGATTACCACGGTATTTTCAAGTGAAGAATCTTAAAGATTACATGCTATATAATTCCATTTATATAGCATTTTTGAAAAAAAGGAATTTTAGAAATGAAGGCAGATTAGTGATTGCTAGGAGTTAGGAACCAGGGAGGAGGGGGAAGGGAAGTGTGTGTGGTTGTCAAAGCACAATATGAAAATCCTTGTCATACAGGAACTGTTCAGTATGTCTACTATGCTGGTTGATATAGGAATCTACACAGGTGATAAAACTGTATAGAACTCATTGCACCCAAAACACACACAAATGAGTAAAAGTAAAACTGAAAGAAATTTGAATCAGCTAGGTACATCAATGTCAATATCCTAGTTATAATATTATATACAAGAGTTTTGCAAAATCTTACCACTGAGGAAAGCTGGACAAAATTTACAAGGAATTTCTCTAATTTCTTACGACAGTTAATTTTATGTGTCAACTTGACTGGGTCAAAAGGGATCCCCAGAGAGCTAGTTAGACATTATATCTGGGTGTGTCTGTGAAGGTGATCTAGAAGAGACTGGCATTTGAACTGGTAGACTCAGTAAAGTAGATGGCCCTCCTCCATATGGTGGGCACCATCCAATCCTTTCAGGGCCTGAACAGAACAAAAAGGCAAAGAAGGGTTGAATTCACTCTCTCTTGTTTAGCTGGGACACTGATCTTCTCCTACTCTTAGTATTCTTAGCTCTTAGGCTTTCAACTTGGATTGGAATCTACATCATTGGCTTTCCAGCTCTCAGGCCTTCAACCACTACCACCTCTCCTGGGTCTCCAGGTTGCAGTATGCAGATCATGACACTTCTCAGCCTCATACCCAGCTGAGCTAGTATCTTATAATAAATCTTTTCTAGATCTCTCTCCATCTGTCCATCCATCCATCCATCCATCCATCCATCTATCCACCTCTTATTGGTTCTGCTTGTCTGGAAAACCCAAATACAACATTAAATCTACAATTATCTCAATAAAATCTCAACTAAACAAAAAAAAATGGATTTTAGAGTTCACTGGGCTCTAGATTCCAAGCTCAGCTAATATGTCTGCAAAGAAATAGTTTCACCTATCTAAACCTCAGTTTTCTCCCCTATCAAATGGAAACGTTATTAGCACAAAGTCATCACTTTATCCATTCTTTCATTCATTCATCCTCTCAAACATCAGGCCTGCACTGAGTTCCAGGTGCTATACTAACAAGTTGGAAATACAAATTCTACTACTTTTAAAACTGCTACTACCACTATTATTACCAGGACTGCTGCCATTACTACTGTCACTACTACTGACTATAATGGAGATTCCTGATCTCAGGGAATAACAGAGCCAGTTAGACAGCCAAATCAACACATGCTCTGTTTTGACAAATGCCATGGTAGAAGGAAAAGATTCTGGAAGGAGAAAAGAGTAGGCTTTCCACTCTTATTTTTAGGAGAAGCTAGGGAGATTTCTGGACTACACAATGCTTGGGTATTTGTCCCCCAACCTGAGATAGAGGTCCAGGGAAAGTGGAAGGGCTTTTCAGGCACTGGAAGCAAATAAAACTGCAAAAGCTCAGAGGCCTAAGAGACTGGTGAATCAGTGAAAATGTAAGGCATCTAGTAGAGCTGGAATGTAGAGAAGGAGACGGACAAACTAGGGTTCTACTATAATGGAAGATGTGATATAAAGATGACATTAGGGACACTTGAGTGGCTCAGTCGTTAAGCTTCTGCCTTAGGCTCAGGTCATGGATCCCGGGGTCTTGGGATCAAGTCCCACATCCGGCTCCCTGCTCGGCAGNGGACAAACTAGGGTTCTACTATAATGGAAGATGTGATATAAAGATGACATTAGGGGCACTTGAGTGGCTCAGTCGTTAAGCCTCTGCCTTAGGCTCAGGTCATGGATCCCGGGGTCTTGGGATCAAGTCCCACATCCGGCTCCCTGCTCGGCAGGAAGCCTGCTTCTCCCTCTCCCACTCCCCCTGCTTGTCTTCCCTCTCTCGCTCTCTCTCTGTTAAATAAATAAATAAAATCTTTAGAGAAGATAACATTAGCAAATCAGTCCAATGACTCCTTGAGGTGACAGCAAAGACTCAGATAAGATCCAAAAGTGCTTTTGACAGTGCACGGCAAATACAAAGCACTTTGGCTATCGTTAGCTGGAGTATCATTAGGTGTAACAACTGCAGTAGTAACAGCAAAAGTAGTAGTAACACCTAGTACACTTTTAATGATGTCTTTAATAAAAGCTAATTTTTATTGAGCTAGCTACTTTTCAAACGAAATTTAGCTGCCATCATGTTGAGAGATTAAATATTCTGTGAAACAGGACACGTAAGTGCCACTTACGTCAATAGTCAGATGACGACCCACGATTTAGAGAAAAAAAAAAAGTCAGAAGTTACAATCAATTTTTCAGTAAAGTAAGCTGAATCCATATAGAACCACACTGTTTTACATGATAAAACATACATAGAGCCAAGTCTCAAATTCATACACAAACATTCAAATACACAAGCACATTATATGTGGCCCTAATAATAACAAGAGGTACTAATGCTAAATACTTCTATTTTATTATATGTTAACATAGAACAATACACTCCCCTTACATGTGAGATAACACCTTTACTGAAAATTAAGCCCTATTCATAGAGTGATATGAATTAGAAGTTCGCTGACTTTAATTTTACTATCACTATAAGACAATTCTGCTATGATTCCTGTTCCGTTAAAACCAAAATTTGATTACAGTATTCTCTAAATTATAATCTTCAAAATTCACTGTGGGACCTCACCGAAACCTTAAAGAGTTAGTTGCAATTTGGCCTATGAAAGTCACATGACAATGTGTGTAAATGTGAGTAAAATGGTGTTTCAGTAAATGAATAAAGCTGTATGCCATAAAATGTTGACCCGTGGTCTATTATGAAAGGTCAGTTAAAATACACCTGTAGCTCTTTTACATTGGGGTCAGTGAAAGCTCATCTCAAATTTATCGTAACATTTTTTGTTCCTGCTCCTTCTATGTGTTTGAACTATTTTATTTCTTCGTACAGGAGAAAAAGGATTTTCATTCTGTACTTCCCTTTAGTTTTTACTTAGAAAATTTGTAAATATGAAAGCAAAGGTTCTGATTTACTTTTTAGGCTATATAACATTGATGACATATGGGCATTATCCTTTAAAAAACGTTACAGTTCAAAATGTGATAAGTCTCATTAATCTGAAATGGAGAAACAAGATAGAAAAACAGGGGTTTATCATTTTTATTTTTGTACAAGGACCAGCAGGTGATTCCTTTTCAATAATCCTTCAATTGTCTTTGAAAGGCAACTGAAGGCCTATCCTATTAAGGAAAAGAAAAAATTCAAACCTAAAATCTACAACAGAAGGTGGAATGGTTTCTTTGCTTAGGTTGAAATCATTAAATGTAGAAATACTGGAACGAAGTAAAGCAGTAAGTCAATTCCAGTGCTATCTGTAATCTACCTTAAGTAATCATCACCCTGAGTTGCAAATTATGGAAAAACCAATCTATGACTTGCACTACATCTATAATACCTTGTCATAAAGTTTTCTTAAAAGGCAGGGGTTGTCCCCTTTTTTCTTTTTTTTTTTTAAGATTTATTTACTTATTTATTTGAGAGAGAGAGAGAGAAAGAGTGAGCTGGGCGGAGCAGAGCAAGAGGGAGAAGCAGACTCCCCACTGAGCAGGGAACCCGATGCGGGGCTTGATCCCAGGACCCCAGAATCTTGACCTGAGCCAAAGGCAGCCGCTAAACCAACTGAGCCACCCAGATGCCCCATCCCCCTTTTTTCTAAATAAGAATCTGAAACTAAGAGAAATTGAGTACTATGATTTGAGATCTCCTTTTTCTGACTTCTCTACTCAACACATTGCCTCCTTTTCCCTGACAATCTCTGATCATGGAAAGAAATCACCTGTAACAATACGACCAAGGTTATAGTCACCTCATACTCTCTGTCAATGTACTCGTTGCAAAGGAGGGTCCTCCTCTGATTTTCTGAGCCTCCCTAACCAGATGAAACAGGAGAGCTGAGAACAAATTTGTGCCTTATGGGATTCTAACCATTTTGCTCCAGGAAAAGGGGCCAGTTTGAGCAGAATTAGGTTTTCCCCCCACTGGGCATGAAAAAAAGTAGACAATTAGGAACCTGGAAAACATTATATACCACATGGCCAGTTGTGAGGACTCTAAAAACCATTTTATGAATCATATATAATATTGATGTCGGGAGCTTCTTTATTTTGGAATCAGTAATCTTCAGAAAGCAAGGAAATGAAATCAAAGCAGACTGACCCAGTTTTAAAACAAATGATTTTTAGGAAAGAAACAAAGGAAAGAAGAGGGAATGATATGTCTCAAACTTAACTGACAGAGCTATAAAGATCTTTAAAAGAGAAAACTAGACAAAGCGAAATGTGCACAAAAGAAAACATTAAAAAAATTAAATGCCTCTAATTTTCTAACAAATTTTTGCAAGTATAAGCCTGAAATAATTAGCAAAGCACTCAAAGAGATCAGAACAGAAACTAAAGACATCCTTTTTGTTTAAGTATTTTTGTTTTTTTTTTGTTTTAGTAAATTATAAGGGCCCAAGCTTCATTATGTGCAGCATTAAATGCATAGTCAGCTTTTAAAAATCTCATAAAAGCACTATAGAAGAATGTTTTCAGTCCATTTCCCTTGTAATAGAAACTATACTTTTATCGAGCTTCTTTTGAAAATGCTGATCTTCATGATCATATTCGTAAACTACATCACCATAAACAACAAAGTTTTTCATTTTTTAAACATGTTCCTCAGTTTATCTTTAGAGAAGGTTTTCATTTTTTTAGTTAAGTTTCTCCCATTTTATATTTCTGTATTGAATCATGTTCATACAGGATTTAAAGACTGAATACTCCAAAAAGGAAAATCTACGTACATTTGGAACATGAGCAATTATACCAGCTTACTGTGACTTGGGACAAAGTAGAGGTTTACTTAAACAACATGCTAAAGTTTCATGGAACTTCCATTTATATCTACCAAAACCTCTCTACATCGCAGCAAAGTCAGGCTTATCTGTAAGCCTCTGATTTCATTTGCGCATTAACACAGGTAGATGAAAAGGTACCACGCTCAGAACTGATTATGAATTAACAGAAGCTCTCCTTGAATAAGTTCTTGCATTCCATCACTTTCTTGCCATCATGGCTGATATAGAATTATTGTGTCTCCTAGGCTTTAAACCTATCCATGTAATCCTGTATGGGAACTGCTTATGTCCACTGGGTACCGCATCCACAAACACATATTGATTCTATTCATCTCAACAAACATTAGTAGGATTGAGCTCTTGGTGATTATCCATCACAGTCTGTCTCAGTATATGATGAATCTGTCTCCATGCTGTCACTAAGGCAAGACTCAGGTAAGAGAATGAGGCTCTGTTAGCAATTGTTAAAATGAGAACTGAGTCTCATATATGTAATATCCGCACATAAAACAATCACCATCATCAACGAAGACAGGACATGATTCTTTTGTATTTCCCCCAAATAAATCCTGTCATAGAAATGTCTTTAATCTGATTTTATTAATACCAAAATGAACAGAGAATAAAGAGAGGAAACAACAAAGAACACATGTTAGCTGAGCTCCATCTAATCATAGGGATGGTTCTCCAGAAGCAAAGAGTGACTCATGCTTCTCACCTTCTCCATTTACCAGACCCTGACCCACTGATGAATTCTAGATCCTGACCCAGTGGAAGAGATCCAGTCAACTGACCTGGATTCAAAGATTAAAACAGCATTCCACCTGATACTGAATATTAAAGAACATCTTCAAGGTATCTCTGTATTCATCATTTATCATATGAATTCATTTAATTTATTTTAAATTCATTAAAAATATTTTAAATTATGTGTTACATTTTTTTGTAATATCAGCAAACTTAGGACAAGTACTTTTATTTCTTTACATATCATATCTCAGACAGGAATACTTGGATATTTTTCTAGGGAGATAAGGCATTAAAAATGGCTTTAATTAAGTGATAATTTCGAGACACAATTATGGAAGTGTGATTATATCAAACAAAGGTTAATCAACGAACTTGTAATAAAAATAATACATTAGAAACTACAAAGAACACTGTATTATAGAAAGGGTTATGGCTAGAGAATCAAGAGATCTTAGTTCTATTCCTGACTCTGACAAAAGCACTTGACCATCAGCAAGTCGCTTAAATCCTCAATCAGAGTTTCAGATCCCTTTTCTATAAAATAGGAAAGATGAACCTGCCTAAAACACACTGAGGTCACAAAGACAAGAAATATAAGCACATATTGGACTTACTGATCATGTTAAGTAACTTATAAATGCCTGCTCTTGACAGGCTAAGGAAAGATCACCTGGAGTGGGTCCAACAAAATGGCACACCATTCTATTATGCCAGAGTGGGGAGAAAAACGGTGATTGATAATTTCCAATTAAATTGGACAATGTGGTTATATACAGTGGGCTCCAAGGTCCTAAATATGAATATCTTAAATACTTGTTCAATTTGGGTATACTAAAGGTGCAGTGAAAATCAGAGACCCAACTCTTCTGTGGTACACAAGTAAGCGTGTGCAGGGCCTCATGGAAATGCTAAGTTATCATACCATATTTGCTGCAATTTTGCATTATGCACTCACTGAATTATGCATTATGATTGAGGAGTAACACATCGGATATGACAGGTTTTAATGCAATGTCAACAAACTTTAAAATTTTATGGATAAAATTTGAACAAATAACATATATATGTATATATTTAAATATACATATATCTATGTATATTGTATATATATACAATATGTATGTGTGTATACATATACACACAATGAAATATTATTCAGTCTTATAAAATGAAGGAAATTCTGACACACGCTACAACATAGATGTACCTTGAAGACATTAACCTAAGTGAAATAAACCATCACAAAAACCAAAAATCTATAAATTTATATTTTATAGGATATATTCTATTTCTAGTCGAAATGGTTGAAAGGAAATTAGAACTTATAGATGAAATTATTTAAAGTGATACAGTGAAAATAAAATTAGATAGATAGGTATAAGCCTCATATATCTATCTAATCTGGTGTTTCTCAACACTCCCTATAGCTTGGTACCATTCATCCTTCATTCAAATTATAACTGAGTGCCTATTCTCCAGCATATGTTACACAATAATTCAAGAATGTGGAGTAGAATGTTCCTATATGCTTTTAGGAAACATTCTGTTTTGATCAATTCCTTTCATTGAATGATAGCAGTCACTCTGATCACCTTCATATAGAGTCAAATTCAAACTTACTTTTAAAAACTGAAATAAAAATAAATAATATTTGTTACAACCAATGATTTTTCCTTATTTTTCAAGAAGGAAAAGAGAGTCAGAAATCCAAATTCTTACCTCCCAGGAGGGAAGATTGTATCTAATAAATTTTAATTGTTTTTTTTTTAGGTCTACCCCATCTACTTTTCTCCAAAATTATTAGAGGTTCTTAGTTCAAACCAAATTTGTAATGAATTGTAATATTTAGTATTTTTCTGATAAAAAGACTCCCAAGTAGTGCTAATAAAATCAAATTCTCTAAAATTGAGAGCATAATTTAAACTAAAGGCCAAAAGGAAAAAGGTTCTTCTATATTTTCCGAAATATGTCAAGTTTGTCACACATTATCTTCAACATAATGACTTAAAGTGAATTACTACTTGTCTAAGTGTATATACAGCTACCATTACAATTAAGGGACAGATAGCTAACTCTTCAGTTAATAACCCATATTATGGAAAGCAAAGTTAATTTTGCAAATATAACAAGCTACCAAGAGAAGTTAAAGAATTTCATTCATATTGACCTTAAAAATCAGATTGCTGTTGACCTCTAAGGATAGCAATTAGAGATGAACTTAAAAGAAAGGAAATAAAACAATAACTTTTGTGGAGGTCTTCACATATCGATAGTATGAAACTCCACATGACAAATATTTACTCCACCTTAATCTCCTTGAAAATGAAGCACCAGTAGGTGGATGATAGAAATATATATTTTCATCTTGCTAGGACTTAGTCAAGATACTTAGAATCCTTTCTTACCATGATGATGAGGGGAAGGGTGTCTGAATATTTGTAGGTATTGTTTTTACAGAAACTTATTATAACCTGAAAAGTTAAAGTAATATATTAGATACATGAAAACTAAGCTCTTATTTCTTCCATCAAGAAAGCAAGCTTGATAAATACATCACATTTTTGAAGAAATTAGTTGTCCCTTATGTATTCCTGAAACAACTCCTCACCCCATATCCCAATATACATAATCCTAGCTCCCTATTATAGCAAAGATTAACTAACTACTCAATGTGCTACATTCCAAAATTCCTATGATTATACAAACATATATGTAAATACATATATTAATTTTGTGTTTATCAAAATACAATTACTCTATAGATACGCTCCTTTCCTTTAATTATTTGTTATATGTCATGATAATCTTCTCAAGTAACTTACAGAAGTCTACTTTTTTCTTTCTTCCAAGTAATATAATTTTATATAATTAATATAAGAAAATTATGTTACATTATACAAAGCATCTGCCAGTGTTTGAAGAACGGCCTGTAGAAAAATATTATGATGCAAAGGAGTACACAGTATGTTTTAGATTTTAATTTATGAGTAATATCAAGGTTCAGATTTTCCAAAAGATTTCCATATGTATTAAGAGTTGAGTGACCTATCACTGGAAAATGCTCATTCTTAAGGCAATTTTCATCATTCCCATGTTAAACAGGTATCCATATTTTAAGATCAACATTCTTCTTTCTCTATATATGTCACAAACATATTGTAAAATTTATACTCATAATATTCATTTACTTAGTTCTTACATTTTATATGCAAATATAGCATACTTTCCTTCCTGACACACATTTATAAAGAGTTTATCTTTTCCTATAAAAGTATTTTTCAGTAATGCCTTTTTAATTGAAGTATTATTCTCCCTCACATGGCAGCTTTAAAGATAGTTAATTACATTTGACAATTAAGTCTCAAATTCACATGTACTGCCTAGTAAATTTTCATATTTAAATAATTTTTGAGCTGATAAACATATCAAATAATTTTACTAACAAGTTTTTCATGCAGACAGCTCCTTTCTTAATAATGTATACTCCAGGGTGTATAAACCTACTTAGCTGGATGTACCTATTTTTAAAAATTTCCAATAACAAGGTAACATTTAGATAACATTAAGTAACATGGTCAGTAGACAGGTAACTTATGTTGTGGTTCTCTGAAAGTGCTAATACTAAATGAGCACATTCAATCAACAGAGTTATTTGGGATTTCTGTAGAAACATTAAGACCACCTAACAATGCTATGGGCACATTAAATACTTGTCATCAAATTTAGCTCCCATTTCATAAATTTTTTAGAGCTTTCAATGTGAATACTCATATAATACTTTAAACATGTAACTGACTCTAAAGTCATGCTACATTTCCTATTGGATTTTAAGTAGAAGGCAGAACAACAGAAAAGCCAACAACCTAAAATACACCATTAGAAAAATTAATTTTACAATGTTACGATTTTAATATCCACATTGAATTTTCCTGTACCATGGAGGCAATATCGGTAACATGACACAAGATCAAGTATTGATTTAACAGCTATCTTATTTCATAGCTAACAGAAACCTATAAAACCAATCACAGTAGCAGAAACAGCAGCAACAGTAACAACAAACAAATAATGGTTTGATTAGATACCTTAAGGTCTTATGTATGTTACATAAAACAGTGCATTCATAGTGATTAATACTATGTACAGAATAATTCAAATCAAATATTTTAAAATGTGGTAATATTTACAAAAATGAACCTAAAGACTGATCTCCATTGCCTGAAAAGGGTGTCTTACTGAAAAAAACATATTCAATAACTAAAATCTGATTATAAATCAAGCATTTATTGACTTGTAAAGAAGATGACAAATTCATCAGCAAAAGATGAATCTTGTTTAACATTTCAAATTTTGCCAAACTGCATAAAGAACATACCATGAGGAAATATCGTCCTTGTGTTTTTAATTGGAGATTCATTCACTGATCATAGGGACACTAAAATAAGGACACTCCCTCCTCAGTAAATCTGGAGACAGGTCATAGAGGCATCTGTTCTCCATATACCTATTTAATGAGGTCATTTGGTACACATGCCATGCATTGGGGAGTGCTTAATTTTTATTAGGAGCATTAATCTAGCTAAGAGTTAGTGAATTAAAATTATCTTTGAAATGAAATAGAACACTCCTTTTTCTAATTTGCTCAAATTTATTGACATACAACTCTTACATATAAACCATTTTGTAAATGGCTAACAATAAATACATTAGTCATAGCACATATTTCCATCAAAATAACCAAATACTTTCATGACCTTGAATAATAATTAGTACTCACCAATTTTAAACTATGAATATTGAATTAATTAGTAATAGCCATACTCAATGATTTGGGACTCTGGACATCCTGTCATACAGGAATACAGAAGTAACATTTTAAGCCACCATTTTTAATAACAAGAAATATTTACATGAATAGAAACTCCCTGTAAAGGAGATTCACCCACTCAAAAATGAATAAAAATGTTCATGTAATACCAGTATGCATACAAGTTTATGATGCTTCAGCTGTGGACTTGTTTAAAGTTTTTGTTTTTGTTGTTATTTTAGGGGGCATTTGTGATTCTCAGATATAGATGGATGCAGTAAAGCTTGAATTCTTTAAGTGTTTGGTGTTCACATAATTAAAATGAAAAACCAGGGTNATTGACCCGTGGTCTATTATGAAAGGTCAGTTAAAATACACCTGTAGCTCTTTTACAATGGGGTCAGTGAAAGCTCATCTCAAATTTATCATAACATTTTTTGTTCCTGCTCCTTCTATGTGTTTGAACTATTTTATTTCTTCGTACAGGAGAAAAAGGATTTTCATTCTGTACTTCCCTTTAGTTTTTACTTATAAAATTTGTAAATATGAAAGCAAAGGTTCTGATTTACTTTTTAGGCTATATAATATTGATGACATATGGGCATTATCCTTTAAAAAATGTTACAGTCTCAAAATGTGATAAGTCTCATTAATCTGAAATGGAGAAACAAGATAGAAAAACAGGGGTTTATCATTTTTATTTTTGTACAAGGACCAGCAGATGATTCCTTTTCAATAATCCTTCAATTGTCTTTGAAAGGCAACTGAAGGCCTATCCTATTAAGGAAAAGAAAAAATTCAAACCTAAAATCTACAACAGAAGGTGGAATGGTTTCTTTGCTTAGGTTGAAATCATTAAATGTAGAAATACTGGAACGAAGTAAAGCAGTAAGTCAATTCCAGTGCTATCTGTAATCTACCTTAAGTAATCATCACCCTGAGTTGCAAATTATGGAAAAACCAATCTATGACTTGCACTACATCTATAATACCTTGTCATAAAGTTTTCTTAAAAGGCAGGGGTTGTCCCCTTTTTTCTTTTTTTTTTTTAAGATTTATTTACTTATTTATTTGAGAGAGAGAGAGAGAAAGAGTGAGCTGGGCGGAGCAGAGCAAGAGGGAGAAGCAGACTCCCCACTGAGCAGGGAACCCGATGCGGGGCTTGATCCCAGGACCCCAGAATCTTGACCTGAGCCAAAGGCAGCCGCTAAACCAACTGAGCCACCCAGATGCCCCATCCCCCTTTTTTCTAAATAAGAATCTGAAACTAAGAGAAATTGAGTACTATGATTTGAGATCTCCTTTTTCTGACTTCTCTACTCAACACATTGCCTCCTTTTCCCTGACAATCTCTGATCATGGAAAGAAATCACCTGTAACAATACGACCAAGGTTATAGTCACCTCATACTCTCTGTCAATGTACTCGTTGCAAAGGAGGGTCCTCCTCTGATTTTCTGAGCCTCCCTAACCAGATGAAACAGGAGAGCTGAGAACAAATTTGTGCCTTACGGGATTCTAACCATTTTGCTCCAGGAAAAGGGGCCAGTTTGAGCAGAATTAGGTTTTTCCCCCCACTGGGCATGAAAAAAAGTAGACAATTAGGAACCTGGAAAACATTATATACCACATGGCCAGTTGTGAGGACTCTAAAAACCATTTTATGAATCATATATAATATTGATGTCGGGAGCTTCTTTATTGGAATCAGTAATCTTCAGAAAGCAAGGAAATGAAATCAAAGCAGACTGACCCAGTTTTAAAACAAATGATTTTTAGGAAAGAAACAAAGGAAAGAAGAGGGAATGATATGTCTCAAACTTAACTGACAGAGCTATAAAGATCTTTAAAAGAGAAAACTAGACAAAGCGAAATGTGCACAAAAGAAAACATTAAAAAAATTAAATGGCTCTAATTTTCTAACAAATTTTTGCAAGTATAAGCCTGAAATAATTAGCAAAGCACTCAGAGATCAGAACAGAAACTAAAGACATCCTTTTTGTTTAAGTTTTTTTGTTTTTTTTTTGTTTTAGTAAATTATAAGGGCCCAAGTTTCATTATGTGCAGCATTAAATGCATAGTCAGCTTTTAAAAATCTCATAAAAGCACTATAGAAGAATGTTTTCAGTCCATTTCCCTTGTAATAGAAACTATACTTTTACCGAACTTCTTTTGAAAATGCTGATCTTCATGATCATATTCGTAAACTACATCACCATAAACAACAAAGTTTTTCATTTTTTAAACATGTTCCTCAGTTTATCTTTAGAGAAGGTTTTCATTTTTTTAGTTAAGTTTCTCCCATTTTATATTTCTGTATTGAATCATGTTCATACAGGATTTAAAGACTGAATACTCCAAAAAGGAAAATCTACGTACATTTGGAACATGAGCAATTATACCAGCTTACTGTGACTTGGGACAAAGTAGAGGTTTACTTAAACAACATGCTGAAGTTTCATGGAACTTCCATTTATATCTACCAAAACCTCTCTACATCGCAGCAAAGTCAGGCTTATCTGTAAGCCTCTGATTTCATTTGGGCATTAACACAGGTAGATGCAAAGGTACCACACTCAGAACTGATTATGAATTAACAGAAGCTCTCCTTGAATAAGTTCTTGCATTCCATCACTTTCTTGCCATCATGGCTGATATAGAATTATTGTGTCTCCTAGGCTTTAAACCTATCCATGTAATCCTGTATGGGAACTGCTTATGTCCACTGGGTACCGCATCCACAAACACATATTGATTCTATTCATCTCAACAAACATTAGTAGGATTGAGCTCTTGGTGATTATCCATCACAGTCTGTCTCAGCATATGATGAATCTGTCTCCATGCTGTCACTAAGGCAAGACTCAGGTAAGAGAATGAGGCTCTGTTAGCAATTGTTAAAATGAGAACTGAGTCTCATATATGTAATATCCGCACATAAAACAATCACCATCATCAACGAAGACAGGACATGATTCTTTTGTATTTCCCCCAAATAAATCCTGTCATAGAAATGTCTTTAATCTGATTTTATTAATACCAAAATGAACAGAGAATAAAGAGAGGAAACAACAAAGAACACATGTTAGCTGAACTCCATCTAATCATAGGGATGGTTCTCCAGAAGCAAAGAGTGACTCATGCTTCTCACCTTCTCCATTTACCAGACCCTGACCCACTGATGAATTCTAGATCCTGACCCAGTGGAAGAGATCCAGTCAACTGACCTGGATTCTAAGATTAAAACAGCATTCCACCTGATAATGAATATTAAAGAACATCTTCAAGTATCTCTGTATTCATCACTTATCATATGAATTCATTTAATTTATTTTAAATTCATTAAAAATATTTTAAATTATGTGTTACATTTTTTGTAATATCAGCAAACTTAGGACAAGTGCTTTTATTTCTTTACATATCCTATCTCGGACAGGAATACTTGGATATTTTTCTAGGGAGATAAGGCATTAAAAATGGCTTTAATTAAGTGATAATTTCGAGACACAATTATGGAAGTGTGATTATATCAAACAAAGGTTAATCAACGAACTTGTAATAAAAATAATACATTAGAAACTACAAAGAACACTGTATTATAGAAAGGGTTATGGCTAGAGAATCAAGAGATCTTAGTTCTATTCCTGACTCTGAAAAAAGCACTTGACCATCAGCAAGTCGCTTAAATCCTCAATCAGAGTTTCAGATCCCTTTTCTATAAAATAGGAAAGATGAACCTGCCTAAAACACACTGAGGTCACAAAGACAAGAAATATAAGCACATATTGGACTTACTGATCATGTTAAGTAACTTATAAATGCCTGCTCTTGACAGGCTAAGGAAAGATCACCTGGAGTGGGTCCAACAAAATGGCACACCATTCTATTATGCCAGAGTGGGGAGAAAACCGGTGATTGATAATTTCCAATTAAATTGGACAATGTGGTTATATACTGTGGGTTCCAAGGTCCTAAATATGAATATCTTAAATACTTGTTTAATTTGGGTATACTAAAGGTGCAGTGAAAATCAGAGACCCAACTCTTCTGTGGTACACAAGTAAGCGTGTGCAGGGCCTCATGGAAATGCTAAGTTATCATACCATATTTGCTGCAATTTTGCATTATGCACTCACTGAATTATGCATTATGATTGAGGAGTAACACCATCGGATATGACAGGTTTTAATGCAATGTCAACAAACTTTAAAATTTTATGGATAAAATTTGAACAAATAACATATATATGTATATATTTAAATATACATATATCTATGTATATTGTATATATATACAATATGTATGTGTGTATACATACACACAATGAAATATTATTCAGTCTTATAAAATGAAGGAAATTCTGACACACGCTACAACATAGATGTACCTTGAAGACATTAACCTAAGTGAAATAAACCATCACAAAAACCAAAAATCTATAAATTTATATTTTATAGGATATATTCTATTTCTAGTCGAAATGGTTGAAAGGAAATTAGAACTTATAGATGAAATTATTTAAAGTGATACAGTGAAAATAAAATTAGATAGATAGGTATAAGCCTCATATATCTATCTAATCTGGTGTTTCTCAACACTCCCTATAGCTTGGTACCATTCATCCTTCATTCAAATTATAACTGAGTGCCTATTCTCCAGCATATGTTACACAATAATTCAAGAATGTGGAGTAGAATGTTCCTATATGCTTTTAGGAAACATTCTGTTTTGATCAATTCCTTTCATTCAATGATAGCAGTCACTCTGATCACCTTCATATAGAGTCAAATTCAAACTTACTTTTAAAAACTGAAATAAAAATAAATAATATTTGTTACAACCAATGATTTTTCCTTATTTTTCAAGAAGGAAAAGAGAGTCAGAAATCCAAATTCTTACCTCCCAGGAGGGAAGATTGTAGCTAATAAATTTTAATATTTTTTTTTTAGGTCTACCCCATCTACTTTACTCCAAAATTATTAGAGGTTCTTAGTTCAAACCAAATTTGTAATGAATTGTAATATTTAGTATTTTTCTGATAAAAAGACTCCCAAGTAGTGCTAATAAAATCAAATTCTCTAAAATTGAGAGCATAATTTAAACTAAAGGCCAAAAGGAAAAAGGTTCTTCTATATTTTCCGAAATATGTCAAGTTTGTCACACATTATCTTCAACATAATGACTTAAAGTGAATCACTACTTGTCTAAGTGTTTATACAGCTACCATTACAATTAAGGGACAGATAGCTAACTCTTCAGTTAATAACCCATATTATGGAAAGCAAAGTTAATTTTGCAAATATAACAAGCTACCAAGAGAAGTTAAAGAATTTCATTCATATTGACCTTAAAAATCAGATTGCTGTTGACCTCTAAGGATAGCTATTAGAGATGAACTTAAAAGAAAGGAAATAAAACAATAACTTTTGTGGAGGTCTTCACATATCGATAGTATGAAACTCCACATGACAAATATTTACTCCACCTTAATCTCCTTGAAAATGAAGCACCAGTAGGTGGATGATAGAAATATATATTTTCATCTTGCTAGGACTTAGTCAAGATACTTAGAATCCTTTCTTACCATGATGATGAGGGGAAGGGTGTCTGAATATTTGTAGATATTGTTTTTACAGAAACTTATTATAACCTGAAAAGTTAAAGTAATATATTAGATACATGAAAACTAAGCTCTTATTTCTTCCATCAAGAAAGCAAGCTTGATAAATACATCACATTTTTGAAGAAATTAGTTGTCCCTTATGTATTCCTGAAACAACTCCTCACCCCATATCCCAATATACATAATCCTAGCTCCCTATTATAGCAAAGATTAATTAACTACTCAATGTGCTACATTCCAAAATTCCTATGATTATACAAACATATATATAAAAACATATATTAATTTTGTGTTTATCAAAATACAATTACTCTATAGATACGCTCCTTTCCTTTAATTATTTGTTATATGTCATGATAATCTTCTCAAGTAACTTACAGAAGTCTACTTTTTTCTTTCTTCCAAGTAATATAATTTTATATAATTAATATAAGAAAATTATGTTACATTATACAAAGCATCTGCCAGTGTTTGAAGAACGGCCTGTAGAAAAATATTATGATGCAAAGGAGTACACAGTATGTTTTAGATTTTAATTTATGAGTAATATCAAGGTTCAGATTTTCCAAAAGATTTCCATATGTATTAAGAGTTGAGTGACCTATCACTGGAAAATGCTCATTCTTAAGGCAATTTTCATCATTCCCATGTTAAACAGGTATCCATATTTTAAGATCAACATTCTTCTTTCTCTATATATGTCACAAACATATTGTAAAATTTATACTCATAATATTCATTTACTTAGTTCTTACATTTTATATGCAAATATAGCATACTTTCCTTCCTGACACACATTTATAAAGAGTTTATCTTTTCCTATAAAAGTATTTTTCAGTAATGCCTTTTTAATTGAAGTATTATTCTCCCTCACATGGCAGCTTTAAAGGTAGTTAATTACATTTGACAATTAAGTCTCACATTCACATGTACTGCCTAGTAAATTTTCATATTTAAATAATTTTTGAGCTGATAAACATATCAAATAATTTTACTAACAAGTTTTTCATGCAGACAGCTCCTTTCTTAATAATGTATACTCCAGGTGTGTATAAACCTACTTAGCTGGATGTACCTATTTTTAAAAATTTCCAATAACAAGGTAACATTTAGATAACATTAAGTAACATGGTCAGTAGACGGGTAACTTATGTTGTGGTTCTCTGAAAGTGCTAATACTAAATGAGCACATTCAATCAACAGAGTTATTTGGGATTTCTGTAGAAACATTAAGACCACCTAACAATGCTATGGGCACATTAAATACTTGTCATCAAATTTAGCTCCCATTTCATATATTTTTTAGAGCTTTCAATGTGAATACTCATATAATACTTTAAACATGTAACTGACTCTAAAGTCATGCTACATTTCCTATTGGATTTTAAGTAGAAGGCAGAACAACAGAAAAGCCAACAACCTAAAATACACCATTAGAAAAATTAATTTTACAATGTTACGATTTTAATATCTACATTTAATTTTCCTGTACCATGGAGGCAATATCGGTAACATGACACAAGATCAAGTATTGATTTAACAGCTATCTTATTTCATAGCTAACAGAAACCTATAAAACCAATCACAGTAGCAGAAACAGCAGCAACAGTAACAACAAACAAATAATGGTTTGATTAGATACCTTAAGGTCTTATGTATGTTACATAAAACAGTGCATTCATAGTGATTAATACTATGTACAGAATAATTCAAATCAAATATTTTAAAATGTGGTAATATTTACAAAAATGAACCTAAAGACTGATCTCCATTGCCTGAAAAGGGTGTCTTACTGAAAAAAACATATTCAATAACTAAAATCTGATTATAAATCAAGCATTTATTGACTTGTAAAGAAGATGACAAATTCATCAGCAAAAGATGAATCTTGTTTAACATTTCAAATTTTGCCAAACTGCATAAAGAACATACCATGAGGAAATATCGTCCTTGTGTTTTTAATTGGAGATTCATTCACTGATCATAGGGACACTAAAATAAGGACACTCCCTCCTCAGTAAATCTGGAGACAGGTCATAGAGGCATCTGTTCTCCATATACCTATTTAATGAGGTCATTTGGTACACATGCCATGCATTGGGGAGTGCTTAATTTTTATTAGGAGCATTAATCTAGCTAAGAGTTAGTGAATTAAAATTATCTTTGAAATGAAATAGAACACTCCTTTTTCTAATTTGCTCAAATTTATTGACATACAACTCTTACATATAAACCATTTTGTAAATGGCTAACAATAAATACATTAGTCATAGCACATATTTCCATCAAAATAACTAAATACTTTCATGACCTTGAATAATAATTAGTACTCACCAATTTTAAACTATGAATATTGAATTAATTAGTAATAGCCATACTCAATGATTTGGGACTCTGGACATCCTGTCATACAGGAATACAGAAATAACATTTTAAGCCACCATTTTTAATAACAAGAAATATTTACATGAATAGAAACTCCCTGTAAAGGAGATTCACCCACTCAAAAATGAATAAAAATGTTCATGTAATACCAGTATGCATACAAGTTTATGATGCTTCAGCTGTGGACTTGTTTAAAGTTTTTGTTTTTGTTGTTATTTTAGGGGGCGTTTGTGATTCTCAGATATAGATGGATGCAGTAAAGCTTGAATTCTTTAAGTGTTTGGTGTTCACATAATTAAAATGAAAAACCAGGGTACATAGGACTTGGGATTTTCAAGTTAATATCTGTATTAAATGGAACTCAAGGAACAGAAGTACTATTGGCCTATAATTTCTATAATATTCTATTATTTCTAAATGAGACTCTTGACCCTAAAAAAAAAAAAAAAACAGGTGGTGGTGGGTAATCAAGCAGTCAACTGACTGAGATCTTACAGATTTGATGCCTAGGTTAACATAAGGGAAAATCCAGTAACTGCCCCACCACTCTACAAAGTTACAATAAACTAA
Organism: Ailuropoda melanoleuca; assembly: GCF_002007445.2. Classification (NCBI taxonomy): domain Eukaryota; kingdom Metazoa; phylum Chordata; class Mammalia; order Carnivora; family Ursidae; genus Ailuropoda; species Ailuropoda melanoleuca. The sequence continues at coordinate 21,834,160 of NC_048218.1, forward strand.
AAACTATGTCTGGAGACCTAAGATTAACATTTCTCACAGGATACAGAACTTTACAGAAACTGTCCATATGAATTTCTAATAAACAAGCAATCAAAGTGACAGAGAAACTACACTTGGGTCCTAACCTACAGCAATTCCTAGAATGACTAGTGTGGCTTTGCAGATGGAAGCCAGGATGCTTTGGGTGGAGAAAAAGGAAATAAATGACAAGAGACCATGACATTGGGAACTGCATCAATATATCAATGACAGAGAAGGAGTGCAATTTTTAATGAGTGCTGTGATTGAGAAACTTTGGAGAAAAGATATCTGAGAAAGTTTTCTGTATAGCACATTCCATGAAAGTGCTAGGTTTGTCTTTTTAAGAAGCAGAATAAAGATTAACTTTGTTCTTGGGACAGCTGCACTTGGGTCTCCTTTTATTATACTCAAAGCTTAAACTGAGAACTGAAGGATGATTAAGGTTATGTACTTGGATTAATATCAAAGTTTTTAACATGTCCTTCAGGAATTGGTGTAGTCTCAGCCCTGTCTATATCTCCAGCTCAGAGCATCCACATTCACTAATGCTATGGCCACACTGACCTTACTTTATAGCCAGCATGTACTAAAATCTCACAGCTCACAGTTTTCATAGGTCCTATTCCTTCTATGGACATTTGTGCTTCCCAGGTCTTTGCCGGGAATCTCCAGATCACTCACGTCTCAGATAATGATATGTCTCTTCCTATATGTCTAAACCAAAAAAATTGCTTGTTATTATCTCTCATTATATCTTTCCATGTTGCTTTCTTCCTGGCTGTCATCAAAATATAATTATGAATGCAAATATCCCACACCCACTGAAGACCAAAAACTCCACTGATATAAAAAGTTTTTGGGTTTTTTTTTGTTTATTCTATCCCCAAAACTTAGCAATGTGCCTCATAATTAATAAGCTCTTAAAGCTACTAAAAGGCAAATATATATTAATGAGAATGGATACTACCACTAACAAATATTATAAAAATCATTTATAATAGTTTCTGAGGCACATTTTATTGCATGAGATTTGATTTTTGTTTTGTTTGGCTTGTTTTTGTTATGCTGTTTCTTTTTTCCTTTTAGAGTCTCTCACACATATTAAGGTGGGTATTTTATTAACTGGGAAATTTATTCTTTCCTCTGACACTTAAATTTATATATGATTTTTAAACTTCACAATTATACATTTCATCATTTCTATGGTATTAAGACTCTAAAGATTAATAGTTTTCTGACTTGAAGGGCAAGTTTAAGATTCAGCACTGATATCCAGAGATTATAAATCTATTTACTTGTATGTACTATAGAGCTGGTTTTGCCAGCAGTAGGTAAAATAAAACAGTTAAGTAGGATAACTTTGGACTAGAAAAAAAAAAACACACTGAAGTTTTTTTATGCCACTGTTCATGCTCTCTTTTCATGGGTTAGATTTCATTATGATAAATTATAGTGTAAGGTTAACACTCACTGCAAAGATCTGAAAATGTAAATGCTTTACATTCTGAGAACTCAAAACAGTATTCTGTTCTCTTCATACATATTCCTTCATATGTATATTATATATAATCATCTTCTGTCTAACATAGAATAAGCTTTTCAAATCCAGATAAGCATAATAATTTTGTTTTCTGAAAATGATTATATGATTATTTTCAATCACAGATATGAGGGCTTTCTTTTCTAGGCAAGCTACAATTGACCTTTTTATTAGTACAAATATAAAAACAAACAATACATTTTTCCCATTCAAAACATTTGCTTATTAGTTGATGTGTTAGTTTGCCAGGGCTGTTGTTACAAAATACCACAAACGTAGTGGTTTAACAACAGAAACTTGTCTCATGGTTCTGGAGGCCAGAAGTCGGAGATCAAGAGGTCAATAGGGTTGATTCCTTCTGAGGTCTTTGAGGGAGATCTTGCCTCCTCCTGAGGGAGTTCCATGCCTTTTTCCTAGCTTCTGGTAGTTCACTAGATATCTTTGATGGCCCTTGGATTTTGCTGAATCACTTCCATTTCTGCCTTCATCTCCACAAGGCATCCTCCTTGGGTGTTTATCTCCAAATTTCCCCTCTTTATAAAGATAACAGTCACACTGGAATTAGGGCCAACCTTAAGTACCTCATTTTAACACAATGAGCTCTGTAAAGACCCTGTCTCCACAGGGGGTCCCATGCTGAGGTACTGGTAGTTAGGACTTCAACATATGAATTTGAGAGATACAAATCAGTCTCTCACTGTTGGTTTAGTACAGCAACAGCGTCTGTTTTAAGACATCACATAACTTCCCAGGCCATCAATCAGAACATACAGAACAAACAGTTAAATGTCTTAAGTAAATTAATTCATGATAAAATTAAAAGATATTGCAAGTAAACATTATACAAAGTAAACCAGATCATTGTAAAATAATTTTGGAAAAAAATTCTCAACTGATAGACCTATGTCACACTCATTAAAAGAAAAAGTCACTAAATACATTAAAACATAAATAAATAAATGCAAATACTGTGAAAGCCCCAAAAGAGTACTGGCTATAAAACCAGAAATAAAATAGGTCTGAGCTCAAATTCTACTTTTTACCAGTCTAACAACCTAGCTGGAGCCAAATGCTTTCCCTGAGTCTCAGTATCCTTACAAATAAAATAAAAATATTATCATCTCTATGCCTGCTTATCACAATGCTCCTCCTACTTATGTTAACTGTCCCCCTTAGCCTCCTCTGTAGTCATCAAGTCCAGAAAGGGCAGGCATGCTGCATCCCTGACTGCCTAAGATACGGCACTGAGGAGATTCCAACAACTGTTTGTTGGGTGTATATCATGGCGGGATAATGAAACTGTGTATAATTTGTGATTTACCATCAAATGTCATTTTTTGTGTGATTTATTGATGTTATTAAAACAGATGTTCTATGGCTATGACACTCAACATGGGGATGATGATTTCTGTATATTTAAGAAAGAAAAAACAAAAAACAAAAAATATTTTGGTATGTTACCATTAGTGTTTTGCAGATGGTGATAATTTTATGTATTCCCAAGTACTGTCCTCAGCTTTGTTCACATTTATGTAGATACTGATAGTTAAAAATAAATATTAAAAATTAAAAAAAAAAACACTCTTTTCTTCAGGACATTTTCTTCACTTAAAAAAAAAAAAAACAGCCTCCCCCAATTAATGTTCTAACTTTACATTTGACCACTTCTGATAACCAAGTAAACATATAAATGATATTTTGTTTTATCATCTAAATGAGGAGAGCTGGAATATCTAAAGTAAAGGTGCTTGAACAATTCTTATTTTGTAAGTTGGCTCTCCCCCACCTCTATTATGCCTTCTTTCCAATATAGAATGTACAATGTGATGATAATTGCTATTACATTAAAGTACTACTATTATTTCTGTGATACTATTGTAATTGAATATCAGAACACTGTAAATAAAGATTATTTTTAAAATGCATCATGAATATTTAACAGATTAACAGAATTAAATAACAGCAGTCCAGACCCAAATAGAGGACTATAAATAGACATTTAAGGCATAACCACATAACAAACCAAATTTATATTTTGAACATCCAATCAATACCAATAACTATTTAATTCCTATTATTTTGCCATAGTTAGTATACACTTTCAAGGACATAAAAGATTAAAAAATATTTAGTTTTTCCAGCATCAGGGAAATTATCTGTCTAAATTCCAACTCATCACTGAATGAATGAATTAAATGTTTCCATTCAGATTATCTATTGAGAGTTTCATCGTTATAATATAAGAAAGCTCTCTCTCCTTCAACTCAGATAAGAAAGGGATCATTAACATTTATTAAGTCTAGTAGTATAAAATGCATCTAAATCTAAATGATCTTTTTCTTTATCTTTAAAACTGGAAAAAAAAAAACAGTACACCTTACAATAGAAAAAAACGATGTGTTCAGTACCTATAACTGTGGTTGTTAACAGCAGCCAACTAATAGTCAAGCCAAGCCTCAGCAATAACGTGAAATGACACTAAGACTATATTTTCAAGAACCCTCTCAAAGAGACTGTTTAATATTTAATATGGCCTTTAACTCTCTTTTAGAATAGAAATATCACAGTAGCTGCATATTATGTAGATTGGTACCATTCAACTGAACTCTTCAGACTCCCAGCTTATGTCCATAGCTGGTTTCTTTGCTATTCATAGCTATTCTGAACCTTCACATCTTTTCAAACCTTATACTATTCCTTCCTCTCTTTCCACTAAGCAACTTTATACCTTGGAGAGAAGAGGAAGAAGCCAGCTGAGAAGATCCCTTAAGAACACAAGGTGGGGGCGGAGGGAGGCAGGGAAGAGATGCAAACCAGAAAACAGACTCTTACCTATAGAGAACAAAGGGAGGGTTGCTGGAAGGGAGGTGAGTGGGGGGATGGGCTAGATGGGTGATGGGGATTAAGGAGGGCACTTGTGATGAGCACCAGATGTTGTAAGCAAGTGATGAATCACTAAATTCTACACCTGATATTAATATTATACTGTATGTTAACTAATTGGAATTTAAATAAAAACTTGAAAAAAAAAGAAAAAAAAACAAATTTAATTTTAGGCCCATTGGATTTTTCCCTTCCCTCTTAGCATTTCTTGCTACATGCCTACTGCCCACAAAAGTCTCTTTTACGAGGACCCTGGATGACTTGCCCTCCATTCATGAGCACTGTCCATCAAGAAGGTCCTCATCATTTTATAGCTCCTATGTCTTCCCCTTTACTTGTCCTAGTTTGTCACATTGAAATTTGCCAGTGAACAGGCAAAAATACTTCTTCCTTTTCCCAATAAGAATGTATGTATACATCTATATCTCTATCTTTGTCTCCCCTGCTCTCTGAAAGTAGAGCATTTCTATGAAATCTTTCATAAGCCAAAACGGTAAAAAGCAAAGAAACAATTACCATTAATTTATATGGAAAAATATTTTGAGCTTCCTCAGGCCTAAAAAATAACCTTTCTTAGGCTTTTCCAATGCCTTAGGATGCATCTTGCTAAGAGATGCACAAAATAAATCGAGACGGGACACAGATGCTCACAGACACAGTTCAAGCTATGGCTGCTTGATGCTGAGATGCTGAATATAGTTTCCAGGGAAGGAGGCTGGCAGGGCCACTCTTGATGCTTGGGGTGTGTGCTGCCTCTAATAACAAATGGCTCCCCGCAAAACACACACTGAGTGATATTTTTGCTTTTCAATTTTTTTTTTAATAACAGTGAAAATCCTTTTTGGATTTTTCAGTTAGCAAAAACAGGTATTAATGTAGGTCTTTTGTAAAACTGAAGTGGCTAACATCAGCTTTCCAAAAGTAGGGGGTACCTGTATACACAGATAGATATATATATATATATATATATACACTACTCATGCCTCCCATTAAGCTGCGGTTATTGGAAAACAGACATATCTCAGTATTCCAATTTTGTCACTCCTCCACCTCTGCTTAATATTGTGTGATAGATTACACCTTGTCCTGATAGACAGTTTTATTTGGCATTTAATATTATTAATGTTCCTATATATCTTGAAATGGTTCTGATCTTTTGATGCCTGAAATTACTTCCTTCAGAATAAATTTAAACATCTGGATAGAAAATTAAAGGGGACAATTAAACATGTATCAACTGACATTTTTTTCTTCAGACAAAATAACTTTTTAAGAAAAGTGTTCTAAACCTAGGGGATTTGGGTGAGAAAATGCATAGACACGGATACGATGCATTTGTATCGTAATACATTTATGTGTCATTGAACACTAGACTACATATTAAAATGGTTTGACTGTGGTGACTCTTTTCACTGATGATGTGATCCTTTTGTTGCTTTTCAGTGATGTCGTAAGTTGAAATATATCAAATTATTACTACTTCAAACATGGTATTATGCATCAGAAATCCTACTAAATTTAAGACCAATGGAATTAATATACTGTTATCAGTGTATCTATAATAGCCACTCTTTATAAATATATGCCAAGCATGTACAAACACAACCATCACTTTATAATCAGATTATAGTTCAGACATGTGTACAGTATATTTCACATAATCAATTATAATTATACAAAATCCACTGAGTTGAGCATTTCCACATCTGAACAAACACACTGCCAAAAATAATCATTCGGACACCACAACCTTTTAACTTCTACAGCAGAATTTCTCAACCTCCACTGTGTTGACAGTTTGCATCCGGTAATTCTTGGTTGATGGTCATGGTGCTGTTCAAGGCGGAAGATTAGCAGCATTGTTGGTTTCTATCCACTAAATACTAGCAGCACCCCCACACTCATGCACAATTGTGACAACCAAAAATATCTCTAGACATTACATCTGGGGAACAAAACATCCTCTCTGAGAACCACTATTTTAGAGATTGAGAATAGGTTAATTTAAAATCAAAGAGGATACTGTGCAAAACCATTTTTAACTACTCAATAAAATATGGCTTGTATCATAAATGCTATGTAAAACATAAAGACCCCATTAATACGCACAACAGGCTATTGTATTCTAAATATAAAAAGGTTCTTAGGTTAAAATGTTCCCTAATAGTATGATCATTTAATACTGTTCCTATTTACAAAACACTTCCTATATACATCTTCTCAGACACAAAATAAAGAATGAAATATTAATTTCATTTAAATTAAGCTTTTTAAAGGTAATAGATTTTTTTAAGAACGCTTAATATAAGATCTACCCTTCTAATAAAGTTTAAGTCTACACTAGAGTATTGTTGACTATAGGTGCAATGATGTACAGCAGATTTCCAGAACTTACTCAACTTCTTTAACTGAAACTTTATGCTCATTGATTAGTAGCTCTCCATCCCCCCTTCCCCCAGCTCCCAGAAACCATCATTCCATTTTTTTATATTCTATGAGTTTGACAATCTTAGATACCTCATGTAAATGGAATCATTCAGTGCTTGTCTTTCCATGAGGTTCATGCATGCTGTCACGTTTGCAGAACTTGCTACTTTATTAAAGCAGAATGATACTTCATTATATTTTCTTTATCCATTCATCTGCTGATGGACATATAGGTTACTTCTACATCTTGCGAATAGCACTGCAATAAACATGGGCATATTAACATCTCTTTGAGATCCTAATTGCACGTCTTTTGGATAAATACCCAGAAGTGAGATTGCTAGATCATATGGTAGTTCTCTTTTTAATTTTTGAGTGACCTCCATAGTGTTTTCTGTAGCAGCTGCACCATTTTGCATTCCCACCAACTGTATACAAGATTTTCAATTTCTCTACATCCTGACCAACAATTAACTGTCTTTTTTTTTTTTTTTTAGTAATAGCCATCCTAACAGGTGTGAGGTGATATCTCATTGGAGTTTTAAATTAAGCTAACCAAAGTCAAATTGAAATTCTGAAATACTCTATCTCCGCTCACACTATCTTCTTCCAATACCATATCTTATTAATGTCCTCAAATTTCTGACTTATTTAGCTTCAAACTTTGGCTTTAAATATTCCCTTCCGAATCAAGTGACATAGTATAAGGTTCTTTCCCTGCCTTCATCTATATTTCTCTTATATTTCAAATGCTATGCACTAGATCAAAAAACACAACAATGCAAAGAAGTTGACATATAAGCTAAAAATGTCTCCATTTCAAGCCTAAAAAGAGTCAAACATGTGACATGGTAGATGAAATAGCTAATGAAAACTGAAGTTGCTTTAAAAGAAATAATGTCCATGCCACAGGAAGAGGGTGAGAGTAGGCAAGTCAGCTGGTGGGGGAGGAGGTGGAAGAGAAGGGACAAGGGAGGAGAGGGAGAAATACATTCACCCATGGTCAAGGAATATCTGGGTTATTAAATCAAATTTAAGTGTCATATTTTAAGCAACTATTGGAATGGATACAAAATTAAAGGGGACAATTAAACATGTAACAACTGACATTTTTTTCTTCAGACAAAATAACTTTTTAAGAAAAGTGTTCTAAACCTAGGGGATTTGGACGAGAAAATGCATAGACACAGATACGATGCATTTGTATCGTAATACATTTACGTGTCATTGAACGCTAGACTACGAATTAAAATGGTTTGACTGTGGTGACTCTTTTCACTGATGATATGATCATCAGTTCCAATGACAGTGGATGGCCCTTCAAACAAGGTAGGAGAGAGTCTGAAAACAGTGTAATGCAAATTAATATAAAGACATCTGTATTTGGTTGGCTGCAGTAAGAAATGCACTGAAGAATGGGAAAGCTAGGGGCACCTGGGTGGTGCAGTCCTTAAGCGTCTGCCTTCGGCTCAGGGTATGATCCGGCGTTGTGGGATCGAGGCCCACATCAGGCTCCTCTGCTATGAGCCTGCTTCTTCCTCTCCCGCTCCCCCTGCTTGTGTTCCCTCTCTCGCTGGCTGTCTCTATCTCTGTCAAATAAATAAATAAAATCTTAAAAAAAAAATAAAGTGTATGATTTCTAAAAAAAAAAAAAAAGAATGGGAAAGCTATTTTCCTATATCAAAAAATAAAAATGGACTATAAGAGAAAAAATGGGTTTTGTTTGTTTATTTAGCCAACATGGAAAAGCATGACCCAATGAGTCAATATATAAGTGAAATAAAAATAAAACTAATTCTCATGAATTTCAGTGTAAGCCTGCTTCCACAAATATCTGAATGTATGGCTGACAAAACAAAAGTGTTTCAAAATCTATGTAAATCATATCCTTGACATAACATACTTCTAACTCTGTAACCAACTGTTGTGCTTCTCTTGATTTTTCTTTGACCGTATCAATAAATGTTTGGTGATGCCTTTAATATACCAACAGTTAAACATACTTTGCTTTATTATAGAGTAGATGGGTATTTAAGGTGTTCTCAGCATAATAATGTGAAAACTGCTCTTAGGTTTCCATGAGCACAATGAAATAACATCACAGAATACACACACACACACACACACACACACACACACACACACACGCTCAACTAGATCCCAGTATTTCTGAAATTTAAACTATTGAAAGTGGGAATATAGTATAGGGAATAGAGTCAATTGTATTTTTTTAAAAAACGAAAGTAAATTACTGAAAGTGGGAACAAAGTGTTATTTAATCTTTCATCTTTTTTCTTTTTCCTTTGGAAAGCTAGATTTTTTGGGGTGGGAAAGAAAGGTACTTTGGGGCGACTTTGGTATATTCTTTTTGTTAAGCATTTGTCATCAGTCCACCGAGAGTTCCTGAGTATGACCAATCACTGGTGCAGGTGGTCCTTGATGAAGTGTTAAGCATTACGTCCATTTATAGAGAAGTTTTGACTGGGAGCAGGAAATTCTTTGCAGGAATATCATGTTCTCTTCCCAGTGGCTGAGGTCTGGATAGAGGAGTTGGAGTTTATGGTCTTGTGTAGCTAAGGCTAACATCTGGGAATATCACGTAATGAAAATGAGGGTCTGAAGAGAGAAATGGTTGTTAAAAAAAAGACAAAAAACAAAAAAACAAGGAAGGTGAGAGGCCTGAAGCCTCTAGGAGCAGAGGCAAGTGATCCCCAGTTTTAGCTAGTTAATGTTGTCACTGCATTATATTATCTTCAACCCTTAGGGAAAAGTCTTTTTAAAATGACAACTTTAGAAATGTCTTGGTTAATGTAAGACCATCAATTGCATGAAGATGATCCCAAGAAGACCAGTTATAACTGGGAAGCAATTATGAGAAAGATCAGATGAGAGATGACAAGGAACAGAATCTGTAGAATGTGTAACGATCTTTTCCTGATTGGGGATGACTTACACTTGTGGAATATAATAAGTATTCAAGTACGGGACAATACAAGTAGAGATTACTCCTGCGAAGTCTGGAAAACTCGAGTATAGTAGGGTTATATATATGATATCTTGAAAATGGAACTGTCATTGTATGGTAAACCATTCAAACTATGAAAGCAGAATATATAACTGGTTTATCCACTGACAAAAAATTCCATCTCTTTAGTTTATTTGTACTGTTGTGATCACTCTTTCTCCTCTTCCCGTAATCTTTTGACCTTTATGTAACTGCTACCGTAAATTCTGTATAATATTTGCATCAACATTTAAAAGGTGAAGTTTAAAGTGCTTACAAAGAAAGCAATTTAACTCCTTCTAGAAGCATGCCTTTAAATCCCTTTTAAATATCTGAATCTTTTCCAATATTATATACTTTATACATCTTATATGTTATATATTTATATAAGCTTATTTATATGTTTATTATATAAGTTTATCATAGGTTTAATATTATAAATTTTGCTCTTTAAGGTTGTGCTTTATTAAGTTTTTTAAAATTGTAATTCCAGTATTATTCACATACAGTGTTATATTGGTTTCAGATGTATAACATAGTGATTCAACAATTATATTTAAGGCTTTTGGGGGGCAAAATATATAACAAAGAAATGCTCCTTCAAAGGAGTAGGACTATGGATAATAAAATGTATTCATTCCAACATATTATTAAAGAGTTTATATAAAGCAAAAAAAAAAAAAAAAAAAAAAAAAAGAGGGGAGAAAAAAAAAAAAAAAAAGATGGGAGAGAAAAAAAAAAAAAGTACAAAGAGTGAACTGTTTGGCTTCTTTGGTGTTACGTGATTCCAGCTCCAATTACTGAAGTGTACCCTTCCCAAATCTGTAGGTTGCCCTTGGCCTTTTCAACATGATAGCCTTTTCTATCTCTGTTTATTCTCAATTCTTAAATGTATAAATCAAAGCTACACTCCAACTTTCTATAGTAGCAACAATTCGGTGAGTTAAGTTACCTTGAACAGGACTGACTCCTCCTTGCCTTTCAGATCCATTTTTTCTTTAGGAGAAGTAGCAACAGAAGTCTTTTGTGATAAAAACAACACATATCTTTGTCACTTGCTCTCCACAGGCAATTACCTATTTTAATTTGTCTCTTGAGGAACTTTTGCAACTTGATAAATGAGCTAGAAGAATGGGCAACATAGTCCTACAAATGTAAAATAAAATTACGCTATAGGAGAAAATAAGAAAAAAATCAAATAAAATCTATTTCCTCATTAATTTCTGTTGGAATTCCACGATGTTTCTGCCACTTTTCTTCATAAATATATTCAAAACATGTTGTTGATCAAGGTATGCGCTATTGGGAAGTTTCGTGAATAAATACGACAACCTGAGTTCACGTTTAGATCCTAAAATGAATCCTGTCAGCATTTGTAAGGTTTCTAATATATACATACTGGCTTTTGTTCTTGTTGTTGTTTTTCTGTTTGTTTTTAAACTATGGGCACAGACAGTAGTTGATTCAGTGTAAGTAAAAATGCCTAAGCCAGAATTTCTATCCCCAGAGAGAAAATAGTTTATTGGATATAAAGGTAGTCTTAAAATGAGGCACTTTAGGAACAGGTGTACTATTTTATCATTTATTCATCCTAATGGATTTCTAGTTCCATAGAAATGTGTAATATACATTTAGGGATGTGTAAGTGTAATAATATCGGTGATAAGAGCTAATAATTACTGAGCATGGGATGTTCTAGACATTGTAGTAACATGGATTTTCTCTTTCAATTCTTCTATCAAGTCTGTGAGTTAGGCTCCTAGTTATGATTTTACAAATGTGGAAATTAAGGCTTAGGAAGTGTAAATAACAGGCACAGAGTGATGAGGTTATTAGTCTCATCCCACATGGGGGGCTCCTGAGCCTTCTTCTAACCCCTAACCTCTACCGGCACTTCCCCCAGAGCTTCCCACTTTGTTTTGAGACGTGATAGACTTTTGTACTTACACACAACTAAGGAAACAGCTGTCCTTCTGAGAGTTCATTCTACTTCAAATTAATGAGCATAGACTAATTAGACACTGGTCATGCAGGACTGCTCTCAAAGTATCTCGGTTCCCCACCACTATCCTCTACTGAAAACTTATTAATACATTGAAACTATCATTATTTTTAGTAAAGGGAATCATCAGTGTAGTTTCTTGCTCATGACGTATTAGATAATATCTTGCTAGATTAAGAGAGATGATAAAGTTACTTTTAAACTATCCTACTAAGTTGCCCAGTGGACATAATCACATACACACACACACACAAATTATTGGAATGATTTCACAGGATGATTACACAGTTGATGTCTAAGTGTTCGGGAGGTAATTTAGATGATTTCAGTGGCTTCCCTTTTTTTGTTTTGTTTTGTTTTATTATTTTATATATATGTAATTTTTTAGAGAGGGAGAGCGGGGAGGTGAAGGGTAGAGGGAGAAGGAGAGAGAATCTTAAGCAGGCTCCACACTCAGCCCAGAGCCCTAGGTGGGGTTCGATCTCATGACCCTGAGGTCATGACCTGAGCCAAATCAAAAAAGTTAGACGCTGAATCGACTACGCCATGCAAGTGCCCCAGTGGTCTCCCTGCTTGAACCTCTTTTCTCTTTTTATCCAGATATATCAAAAATATACCAAACATAACAGATAAAAACGTTGGGTTGTCCAAAATTTAAGAAATGCTAGAGGAAGAAATACCATACATGAATTTCTTTCCTGTAGCTGGTATCTTTGTTTCATTTCCCGTTAAAGTGTTGGTGATACACATTTTCCCGTGAATCTTAAAATAAAATGATCCAAACTTAGTGTTTTAAGTGATAGCTTCCTTATTTCTGCATTTAAGAAATTTCGCTCTAAAAAGGTTTTTATCTGTAAAGATGTATGAGAGACATAAACACTCTCATCAATTATTCTCTCGGGACTAGAAGAATTTTAAAAAGTTAAAGGTTACCTTCAAGTAAGTAGTACGCATTCTGCTTTTGTCATGCTTTTCCCACACGCATATTTCTCTTCAAGACAAACACTCAGAATCTAAATTTAATGGGCAGACTTGAATTAACTCTTATAAAAATATATTGCTTAAGTCAAATTTTCAATTCATTTATCTTCTAACAATTTAAAGTGGAGCTTGATATAACTTCTTTTGGAACCAATTTATTTATTTTTTGAATTACTACTATAGAGTTGCCAGCTATAAACTAACCCTGAGACAATATTTCCTCTCATATTTTGAAATTTGGCATTGGAAATTTATTTCTACTTATGCACAGACTTGCAGATGGAACTCTCAAATATGTCTAATAACTGAGTGTCTAAAAATCATAGATCATGAACATTTGAGGTATTAACATACACTGATTCTATATATATGTGTGCTCATATTGATATTTAGATAATTACTCTTCAGCAGTACATCTTAATAGATTTTATTAAGTCTGTGATTACAAACCACACCTCTACATATTGTTCTAATCATCATGAGCTAGTATACATGAGTAGTATATCTTCATGTACAGAATCAAAGTTATAATCTTAACATTTTACATTAATCTGCAAAGTTAGACCACAGGAATATAATAGTAGAAAGTTTTACAATTTAAAGTAAAAGAGTTAAAATGAATTTTTAAAGCAAATCATCCATCTGAATACCTTATATCTTATATAGTATGGCAACATTGTCTAAACTATATTCACAAGTGAATTTATATTTATGCCTAGACTCCTAATATGTAATGTTATTGAAAATATTTGTAATCAGATTATGCAATAGCACAAAATGACAAAAAGCTTTGGTGATGACAGTTGACTGGGGAAGAATGACCTGTAGTATACAACGCTTATTTTATCAAAATTAAAGTTTCTAATTCTGAAGTCAAAACCAGTAAAAATATGAAATTTTATTCTAGATGTTGGGTTGGGCTGAATAATTGGTGTTTCTAAGGGTCATCTTCTAAACCTATACAGAAATAAAAGCTGAGATTCCCAATTATATAAAGATAGACTTATGTAAACCTATGGGAACAGCATATATATACACACACAGTATAGTATATACTATATATGGAGAAGAAAATGAGCAACAAATTAAAGAAAAATTTAGAAGGCCAATATGGATGAAAATTAATTTAATGTAACAGAAAATAAAACACAAAAAGAAAGAGGTGAATAATAATAAAAGCTAGTTTCTTAAAAAGTATACTTGTGACCAAAAAAAAAAAAAAGAGAGAAAAATATACAGCATTAGGAATAATATAAAGGGACATAAACATATATATTAGAAATTAATAATTTAAAAGACGTCACATGAAAATATACAGCAAAAAATTAAATTTAGAGATAACAATACATTATTTATGAAACGTAGTCCACAAAGTTGACCTCCAGAATTCAGGAAACCTAAGCAGGGAAAAACATATAAAAAGAACTAGAAACTAATAAAGGTTAACTATTTAAAATGTATCTGGTCCACACACTTCACAGATGACTTTCATCAGAATTTGTAATAAAAAATTATTGGAAATACAGATAACATGAAGAATGAGAAAAAGTTACCAAATATGCTCTGATGCCTACCTCCAATTTTTATATTACAAATTCACTATCTGTTTAAACATTTAAATGTATAACCACCATATAAATACTCAGAAGCAAATTTTAAAATTTTAAATTAGGCCTAACAATATAATTTGTTAATTCTATAAAATCATAATAACTGTTTCTCAGTGTCTTCACAATAGAACATAAAACAAAAATCACATTTTTTTGGCTTTTGCCTCTTTTTTTTTTTGCTGCTATTCAATAAAGTGTTTGCTTGAAGTAAAAGAAATTATATATGTACCCTTAAGGGTGAGTAAATGGTCAAAAATGGTAATGAGAATACTGAAGCACAGCAAAATACAAAAATACAACAACAACAAAAAATCAGAATTGACTGTCTAAGGCTTATGAACCCTTTATGTTCCTTAAATTTCCTTAAAAAGTCAAGAGTTCTGTGCTAAATAGTCTAATACTATCTATTTTTATTTTTTTGCTTTAAAGGAAAAGAATAAGCAAGATACTATGCAATCATTTACCTGCTAATTATAGTGGAAACTTCAGCTGGAACCTAAATTAGGTTCATTACAGGGTTTCTTTTTCTTTTTTTTTTTTTTACATGTACCCCTATGTTTATTGCAGCATTATTTACAATAACCAAATTATGTAAACAGCCCAAGTGTCCACCAACAGATAAATGGATAAAGAAGATATGGTATACATATTGTCATTCCATTTTAATTTTTTTATAGGAATACAAAGTGCCATTTGAAGGTATCAAAATAATTGCTTTTTCAGATATACTCTTAAGTTCTCCCCTCCCTTTTTGAATTTGAGTATAGTTGACACATAATAGTACATTGGATTCAGATGTACAAATAAGTGATTTGACACGTTTATACATTATGCTCTATTCACAAGTATAGTTACCATCTGTTCTATTACATCACTATTGTGATATTATTGACTCTATTTCTTATACTCTGCTTATTTCTATAACTTTCATTTCTGTAACTTCATTCCATAACCTGAGGCCTATATCTCTCCCCTTCACCCATTTTGCCAAACTCCCCACCCAATATTGCAATTATTGGATCATATGATATTTCTAAGTTTAATTTCTTGAGGAACCTCCATACTGTTTTCTACAGTGGCTATACCAATTTACATTCCTACCAACAGTGCATGAGTGTTCCCTTTTCTCCACATCCTTGCCAATACTTGCTGTTTCTTGTCTTCTTGATTTTAGCCATTCTAACAGGTGTGAGGTAATAGCTCATTGTGGTTTTGATTTACATTTCCCTGATGATGAGTGATGTTGAGGATCTTTCCATGTGTCCGTTGGCCATTTGTATGTCTTTTTTGGAAAAATGTCTATTCAGGTCAATCCTCTACCCATTTTTTAATTAGATTGCTCTGTTTTGCTTTTTGTTATTCAGGTGTATGAGTTCTTATATATTTTTAATCTTACCCCCTTATCAGATGTGTCATTTGAAAATGTCTTCTATTCAGTATGTTGTCCTCCCCCTTTTTTTTTTTTTAAAGAGGCTTTATACCCAATGTAGTTCAAACTCATTACAGGGTTTCTAACCTGTCTGAGCCTGTCTGGGTGGCAGAATTATTGTGTGGGCCACCAGAGGTCTATTTGCCTAAGGGACCAAAAGTCCTCCGGGGAAGAAATTCATGCTAAGGAAGATGGAGTTTACGGGTTTGGGGAAAGGAAGCATTTCCAGTGCTCAGTGTACACAATGATTCCTGAGACTCTGTCCTGCATAGGCCCCACCAAATCTCTTCTCTGTGCTAGAAAGAAAGATGCTACAAGTCACGCATGTAGTAGGACTTGGGACAAAAATCTCTGGAATGCACTGAAGAAAAAGGCATCATGAGTTTGAGTCCCCAGTTACAGAGCTCACTAAGATCATGGGTAAAAGATTATCTCCTTACATTGGAGAGACTAGCCTGATGTCAACAATAACAACAATGGAGAAATGTCTTTGAAGCTGATTACCAGAGCCACTGTTTCTGTTACCTCTTTGCCATGGAGAGCAGCAAAACAGGAAATTAGTAATTGTCTTGCAGTAACAGACATAAAGATATTCCTACACTTCTGTGAGAACCTAAAGGGTTGACATGGAAGAGGAGGGGGCAACAGAAGCTGTTAAAAAGGAAATGTTACAAAGGTACAGAAACGTTCTGTCTGCTCTTTCCCACAACAGTATCTGCCATTAGCCTGCTGGGCATCAGACACTGTGCTAGGTGCCAAAGCTACAACACTAAGCAAAACACCTGTTGTGACGAGTCTCATCCCCAGCCTCACATAGCCTAGGAAAACTGAGTTGCAAAAACTTTGGATGCCAAAGATAGAATGCTTTGTATTTTGTTTTTCAGCTCAAGTTTATATCTGTTTATTAAACACCCACTACGTGGAAGGTTACAGCAATGTGTATCTCAGGCTGGGTGGCTGGAAACAGCCTCTGAGGTGCTTTAGCATTTAGGATGTTTATTAAGGAATGCTCTTGGGATCAACACCTGTGAAAATGGAGGGAGAGATACAGGATTAAGAAGAGGGAAATACTGGGACACCTGGGTGGCTCCATGGGTTAAGCGTTTGACTCTTGATCTGGCTCAGGTCATGATCTTTGACCTGTTTTGAGACTTAGCTCTGAGTTGGGCTCAGCACTGGGCATGAAGCCTGCTTAAGATTCTCTCTCCCTCTGCTCCTCCCCGCCTCGCTCACAAGCTCTTGCGCTCTCCAAAAAAATAAATAGAAGAGAGAGATGTCAAACTGCAATATGGACACAATGACAGTTTCAGCTAACCTCATGGGAATCTCTGGAGTTAGAGGGGTGCTTTAAGAATTTTTCTGAGGTGGGCAGTAAAGGCCAAACCTTTATATCCCACCTCTACTGGTTATAGGCTATAGACAAACCCAGAGAAAGGGAATGACCTTAGGCATGGGATCATCTACAACTGAGCAGTTCCTGAAGAGACAAAAATCTAGAGAACAAACTGATGGTCATCAGAGGGGAGGTGGGTAGGGGATGGGGGAAATAGGTGATGGGGATTAAGGAAGGCACTTGTGATGAGCCCCAGGTGTCATACGGAAGTACTGAATCACTAAAGTGTACCTAAAATTAAGATTATACTGTATGTTAACCAACTGGAACTTAAATAAAAACTTCTAAAAAATCTGCTGTTGACAGCCCTCTCTGCAGCTGGTACCAACTCTCCTTTCAATGGAAACCAAGTGTTGTTGGGCCCAGATTACTTGGTCTGAAGACTGCCAAATTTAAACTCACATGATAAAAAGAAATCAAGTTTCTCATATTGTTACCAATAAATATTTAATAATTCTCACAGTCAAATTCATTTTGGATAGCACTATCAGAGTTCCTACAACTTTTAAGAAAAGAGCACTAATGATCACCAATAATAACTAACATTTTTAATGCCTATGTATGCCAAGCACTGACTTAGGGCATTAACCCATTTAACTCTTTAACAATCACACCGGGACTTACATGATGTGTTCATTTCCCTGATCAAGAGAGTGAGGCACCAAAAAGGTAATACACCCAATACTAAAACATCTTTCAGCCCCTTGCTAGACCAGTGATGAAGCCTATGGGGAATCCAAAGATCAATAAGACACAGTCTCTGACTTTGATATCTTGCATTCTAGTAGAACACACAAAAATGTTACAAATCCAAAAGTGAAAAACTAGACTAAGTGGGGTTGGCATAACATAGAGCTGGAATAAAAAAGAAGGAACAAATGGGGTCAATGAAGAACACAGAAAGCAATACGAATCAATGCATATTATTTATTTTGGCCAAACTGGTGGTATCTGAGACCCTAGAGTTCTGTTGTCATTCATAACCCCCCCCAAAAAAATAGTCACATGAGTAGCACATAATCTCTGACTTAAACCCTGCTTAAAGCAGATTTTGGTATAATTAAATTACATGGATTCTAAAATGATAGTTTCTCCAGGGCATCCTTAAAGAAATTTATAACTTCCACTTTTCAGTCTCTATTATAAATGGGAGAGTTTGTGAAATACAAATTAAGGAGTGATCATATTAAAATGGATTCATGAGGAATAAACCCAGTTTTGCACTTTACAGTACTCAGTGTGAATTAAACATCCAAATTTTGTAAGTTCTAGTCAGTCAATGCAAGTAATCATTCAATCATTCACTTGACCTGAGACAGACTGGTAAGATTACTACGCATCTAATAATCTAGGGTAATAATTAGGTTGTCTTCAGACACTCCTACCATATTAATACCTACACTTGCATACTATTTACATTTTCAAAAGCTCATTTCTATGCATAAGCTTATGTAATATTAACTAGAATATTAAATGAAAACTTCCTTATAGTAACACACAGATAAATTCTTTATAGTAACACAGAGTAAGTAAGTGGCTATGACACTCAGTAGCTGATTCCAATTCTCACGCTCTTTTTTTTAGGCAATTCAGAAGGGTCTTTGACATCAATTATAATCCATTAAAAAGAATCAAACATGCAATTAGAAACTTAATGTTGTGGTATTTTATGGACATGAAAAATTACATTTGAATTTGATCATTATAGGGTATTTAATCTGTATGGTTTAGCTGCATCAGTATATAAATTAAATATAAAAATAAAAAAATATTAGCCTAATACTGTAAAATTTCCTTAATCACTACAGAGATAAATTATGGAATAAGTTATGATTAATTCTGCTGTGTTACTCCCCAAAATGTGTCCCATATTTAGATCGAGTGGGGGTTAAATAAAACAATTCAATTTCATCAGCAGGCACGAGGTAAAATTCAGAGAAAAGCTGTAATTTTTGCTTTGGTGATTACTGTAGGGAAGTAAAGTAAAATTACAACCGATCATTAATAAAATGTAGTGTTTAAGAGCCCATAAAAGGAAAATATTTGCACAGATGGACCATCAGATGATTTTTATTAAGGAAAAGGGATAACACCTTGCTTCTTTGAAAAATTTCACTTAGGAGACCAAAATTTAGGAGATCTATCTGTATCTGAAAATTAGTTTTAAATGATAGACCAAATAGAAGAAAATGAAAAAAATAGCTGCTTCAAAATGGAAAAGTCATCTGAAGATTGGGATTTTCCCTTTTATAAAATGCAAACTCATTTAATCGATCTTCCAAATATTTTACTATTAAAGGTGTGAGCAAATTTTACTATTGCTTTTCTAGTAGCCTTGTGATTATCTTATGAGAGAGAGATGCATAGTGTATAAGAAATCTCAGGTAAGTAAACTTGAACCCAAGATGGAGGAATCCATGGATATGTAGAATTTCCTACCCCAATAAGTGAGCAGTAACATGGCAATTACCTAATGAGATACAAAAGAGGGCAAGAAAACATTGCATAATATATTGAACATGAATTGGTTACATTTGTTTCTTTAACTTTATTGATGCTATTTGTGTATTACTTTCATTTATCTCTGAAATTACATCAATACTTTTCTGAAATTCTAATGAAAGTTTCCAAACCATATTAAATTCTATTATTAGAATGTCTTTCCATTGAGTCAATCTAATTGGATATTTTTTAGGTTTTTTATTTCATCAACTACATCTATACCTTCAGTCAGTGTAAAATAAACAAACAAAAAAACCTGTCTATTCATTTTTGTTGCTCATTAAACATCTGCTCATTAGCCACCTCCTGGTTAATGAATACTTAGAATCTAAATGACAACCCATTAGCAAAACTAGTTTTGTTTTCAAGCATATTTTTCTATTTTTCAAATAGTTGTTATTCAGAAAAAATATTTATTTAGCCAAAAGTCATGTAATCATATCAAAGAAATCACTGAAGAATTACAAGCTTTGTCTTAAATACCCCAATAAAAATAGAAATTTCCTCAGTGCATTTTAAAGTATATAATCATTATCATTTAAACCAAATCTAACAAAACTATTTATGTGATAGCTTCCCTAACTTGTACAAACCACTGATAACACAAAACCTTCCTGAAAAAGGATACAGACTGTTTCTTAAAGCAGCCATACAAATGCAGACAGAGTATTTCAAATGGTGTTTAGGAAGTTGTATGTCTTAGCAGCAAACACTGACTCAATTCCTTTAGAGGTTAGTTTATTTTTTTAAGGATTTTATTTATTTATTTGAGAGAAAGAGACAGCACAATGGGGTGGGGGGGGGACAGAGGCAGAGAGAGAAGGAGACTCCCTGCTGAGCAGGGAGCCTGATGTGGGACTGGATCCCAGAATCTTGGGATCATGACCTGAGCTGAAGGCAGATGCTTAACTGACTGAGCTACCCAGGTGTCCCTAAATTCCCTGTTATAGGTGTTTATAATGCCTTAAATTTCTGGGTCCCCCCTAGATGACCAGAACTAAATTTTATTCAAAATGCCATTGGATTCTCTCTTCACAAATCCAAGCATTTAAATCTCAAATAGTGCCCCATAAAATCATATATATTTTTCTCTTAAAACAACTTTTAAAATAAATCCTTTCTTTCTCCTTTCCACTTATTACCACAGTCCAGCCTTCTGTGATACAGATTTCCCTTTCTAACCATTTCTGCTTCATCTCTTGGTTTAGATTTTTTGCCAGCACCAAAAAGTGCCTGTAGCTCATTTCTTAGTTACATGTCTTCACTGATACTACAGTTCAGGGACACATTATTCTTATTGATTTTTTTTTCAGTTTAATTAAAAATAATGTCTATAAGGGCATAAGCCAAGTAAAGAAACTGAGCTTGGCCTTCTTCCTCTCCTTCTGCCACCCCTCCCCCCACTGGCGGTCTCTCTCTCTCTCTTTTTCTAATAAATATGTAAAATCTTTTTAAAAATTAAAAACAAAACAAAAACAGGGAATTTGCATTCAAGGAAACTCTTAAAATTAAGTATAACAACAGTCAAAATACTAACTTTCTGCCATTTGCTTGAAATTAGAATAGACTTGAAATACAGAAAGTAACATTTTCCTTACTGTTTCAGGAACTTAGACTCTCCTGTAGAACACAGACATACAAACTAGCATCATGAGATACTGCTCTGCATGATGTAGAAAACGACAGGTAACATCTACTGAGATCTGAGTTTTTCTAAGTGCTTTACTCATTAAACGTTACCTTTAGTCCTCATGCCTATCCTAGGAGTGGACCCATAGTTATCCTCCTTCTCCAGGCAAGAAAATGAGCAACAGAGAGGCTAAGTAACTTTTCCAAAAGCAGACAACTAGTAAGCGATGTTACCAAAATTTAAACCCAGACAGTGTGGATCCAGTAGTTGTAAAGATGATATATCTGGTATAGATCTTCTCACTATTGGTATACCAGATAGGTCAAAGAGAATGGTCATGCTCTTGAAAAAATGCAATACTTCTGCAGATAGGCAAGGAAGAAGAGAACATGGCTGACATTATGTGATATGTGTTGGCAATGCTAAATTGAAATAAACTGACATCACAGATTATTTCCCTAAAACCCACGTCGGCTTTCAATGCAAGCCAATCTGATGACAGAAACACTGATTTATTCATTGCCACTAATATTTAGTTCTACTTACCAGGAGACAAATCTTGCATATTGACTTTGACTTATATTAAATCAGTTAATATCCATAATAATTCCATAAGGCAAGTACTACTATATTCTTTTTACGGAAAAGGAAACACTGATCCTATGGCATTTCTATTTCACCTTTATGTTTTAAAGGCATACAACTTTTAAAGGCATACAACTTTTAACAGGAGATTGAAGTGGCTTCCACAGTGGGATGGAATGGGCTTGCATTTCCTCACTATGGTCATCATCTTAAGCTTACAGGTCTTAAATATAATACAGAAGTATCAGATAAATCAGCATAGTAATAGGGACCATCTATTACAAACCCTGCTCTTCTGTGCTATTCAAACTATTCCACAGCCTTGAAAAGAAAGACCAACTCCTTCCAGCATAAATCTGCAACAAGATTATATTTTTTAAGATTGTAGCAGCTATAAAAAATACCCTTAGGATATATTGACTAAAATTCATATTTTAATAGGTAAAATGTGCTAATATATTTTCCAGTGAAATTTCACAATAAGCACATTCTCTCTCCCTCTCTCTCTTCCTCTCTCACACACATACACGCACATGAGGTCTTTAAATAAAATATCTGGAAAAAACACTCTTTTTATAGCTAAAATAGTCAAAATTATCAATTATCCAAAATACTTAATTAGCGTGTTCCAGTAAAGCCTGTTGTTAAGTTTCACAACTTATGTTTTGGCATTGTTTCTATCTTTTCAAAGACTTATGCGCATATTTTTCCTTTCAAAATAAAACATAATTTGACAGCATCACCCTAACGAGACAAATTACTACCATTGTATATAATACATTTCTTCATAAATACTTTCTTCCCTTAAAACAAAATCTACTTACTAGGTACCAGAAATGTACCATCCAATTTATCTATATTATCTCATTTAATTCTCAAAACAACCCCATGGGATAAATATTATAATCGTTCTTATTTTACAGAAGATTAAATTACTCATCTACCCTGTATCACTAGAATTCTGTATTAGTTATACTGAGTCCAGAGTCCTGATTTTGTTTTGTTTTGCTTTTTAGAGAGGGAAGGTGAGGAGGAGGGGGAGAGGGAGAGAGAGAATCTTAAGCAGGCTCCACACCCACCACGGAGCCCAATGAGGGGCTTGAACTCATGAACCTGAGCTCATGACATAAGCCCAAAACAAGAGTCAGATGCTTAACTGACTGAGCCACCCAGGTGCCCCGAGCCCTTGTTTTTAACTAGATTTCCCACATAAATCCAATTACTGGGTTTGTGATATTCATGGACTTTAATTTAGCCATTTAGATAGGGCATGAGACAGGGAAAGGAATAATCAGTTCCCTTAATCAGACTGAGGCTTTATATACACCTTTTTACCGGGCTATAATTCATATCTGTAAATTCGTTACCATTTGATATATTTAAAAATGCTAAAGTAGTTAAACAAGGAAGCCAGTCAGCTGAGGTGGTTCTAAAGCCTTTGATAGCCTACTAAAACAAAACCAAAGCCAGAGTCAATGAACTTAAGTCCCAGGAAAATTAAACGTAAGAACACCCAGTCACAAACAGCCAACTAGGCTTTCCCAAATAAGGGACCTGCTCAAAACTGTAGCCAGGCAAACAATGTCTTTGCTCTGTTTCCACATCTTCTCTACAAAACCTCTCCCTTAGCTCCCATTTGTGGAGTCTTCCTAAACCACTTTGAGTCTGGCACTGCCCGAAATGAATCAATATATGTTCTGACTCTGACAAATTTTAATGTGCCTCAGTTTACCTCTTAACAAAAAGAATGCCTGCCATTGCTTGGTATAATGATTTCGCAAACGTTAATTGTGGGTAAGTTATGTTGATGGCAGATGTTACAATAAAATTGAATACTGATATTGATATTTAGATTTCAGGCATTTTATTTTGTTTCTCTTGCCTTTTTATAAAGATTCAAAGACAAAAAATGTAGTAACGCGTTCTCGAAGAAAATTAAGTTTGTTGTTATTTAAACCTATTGATCAAGAACAGCTCTTGCAGAAAATAAGATCTATATAAAGCTTGCATTCCAATTACCTAGCCAACTCAATTCCTCACTATTTAGAACCTAGCTGATTTCAGGTGCCTAATATCAACCCGTATAACAGCTGCTGTATGAGATGAAGGGTCTGAAGGGAATAATTCACACTTCATTTTGTAGTTGGTGACATTCCTCATTTACAGATAAAAAAACTTCAAGCTCAAATAATTTAAGATACATGAAAAGACGAATCCGTGAGATTTTTGCACATTAACACTTACTTCTAAATTTAGAAAGATAAATCTTACTTCCCTGTTAATTCCTAGAAATATCAAATGCCTACCCCATGAGACAAGGAGAGTTTTATGTCTATTTACCCCCCCACACACAACAGTCAGATTGAACAATCTCCAGACATTTTCCAAATTTTAGATTCTTAATCTGTTTAAACAGCATAATCTTTGTCTTTGTATATGTGTTACTGTTTAAGAAAAATGTGTAAACATCTTCAAAAGTGTTCCACTGTGCTTAAAATTCACGAAGGTTGACAGTCATTTAACCTATTACAAATCAATTCTTCTATCCAATTTCTCCATATCACCCACAAGGTAAGCTTCTACTAAATGGTGAGCTCACATTCAGATATACCAGGTTTAAAAACTTTTCCTACTCATCAGTCCAATGACTAACTACAAAGTAAAAAAAACATCTGAACAATCACTGCTTTCCCTTTTCCAGCTCAAATGTTTGAGGGTACATGCACACACACATGCACGCATGCACCTACACACACACACACACACACACACTCACACTCATGCTATCTAATGTCCTTTGAGTCTTTCCCAGAATCCAAGTCAAGTTCATGTAAGTATAGTTTGTTGTATCTACCTGGTGAAAATCTCAAAAGGTTCACACCTTCATAGCAAATTTCACTACTTGAAAGACTGCCAAATAAAATGCTCTCACCTAGGTTCAGGTATTATTCTGTCATATAATCTATTGGAATAAGGACGATGAAAAGCATTTAGGGTAATTGTTTTCTTAAAGACTATTCACCTCACTCTACCATCAGTGCTCCTGAACTATCCCTTCTGAAAATCATTCTCAAAGAATTGAAAAAGAACTGTGCATCTACTTTCTGTCACTAGCTAACCATACAGTTGTTGTATTTAAAACCACCTATTTACATAATTAATGAGTGACAGCATCTTCTTACATCACAACACAGCTTCACCAAGTGACTTTTTATTGTTGTCAACATTTTCCAAAAGCCTCACCTTATTCTTGGCTGTAGTAATTTTGTAACATTCCTATAGAAAGGGAATGTCATTTTGTATCTATTGGTTCTCTGTTACCATTACAGCCCTTTGTAAATGTGCATCTATCAGAAAAACCTTTTTCAATTGATTCTTTTCTTTTTTTAATCTGGATAAAGTACCTTAATTTCTGTGAATACTTATTGTAGAATATGGCACTATTTCTATACAGACGTTTCCATTGGCTTATTACAAAACAATACATTAAAATTGAAAAAGCAAATTTTTTTTTGTAGGTAACGGTGCATTGAGAGAGACAGAGACAGAAAATGAATGAATTGGATGCTAGAACAGGACATGTCAGTTGTATAATTTGAAGCAAGCAAATTAAACACCTTCTCTAGGCCAGAGTATAGTAAGTCCTCAATAATGAAAAGGCATCAGTATACTCAACAGGAAAAGGAAGACTCATAAGGTATCCTGTAAGGTCCCCCCCCCAACCTGACCCTTTCTAAAATTCTATAACTCCATAAAACTGCACTTGGCTGGCAGCTGTTAGCTTGGTAAAGGGAGTAAATAACTTTGTGGCGTGACAAGAATTAAAATGGAGGACTCTAGAGAGAATTACGACGTGCTAGCTGAGGTTGCCCTTAACAGTAATAACTGGCAATGTGTAGCCTCCTTACCGGTGTAAAATATCTACAGCTACTCATCACAGACTCCCCTCTCTGGGAAGCTGTCAGAATAAAAAACACTCCTAACTGCTTTGAAATATAATAACTCTAGTTAATATGCTTCCCTGATCTGACAAGCACTGATTTATGATGTTAACTGAGGATTAGATATCAACAAGCAATCCTAACATTTAGGGCTGCACTTGAGAGAGAATACACCATAAGTGACCCTCTGGCAACTTCAGGGATTTGCATACGTCCAAGGCAGAAAGTTATGGAGTGGCTGGGAAAATATTCTCATTTTAATTTTTAATGTGTTCACACATCAAAAACCAAAATGATTATTAAAATATTAATTTAACATATGCATACATTTTAATATAACCCTGGGTTTTTCCTCAAGTTACATTATTTGTCTACAAGATTTCCTGTTCCCACTAAAAAAGATATCCCTTACTAATTCACTATGTCAAAGAATAAATTTATATTAATGCACCTGTTACATCTACTTTCTTAATTAAAGGAACCATCAGAAACTGTAAAAGAACAAGTGTGGGAAACATTTCTTTATGGAGATGAATGGAATAAACAAACTTCATAGTGATAGGTCTTAGTTTCTCTGACCAAGAAATATATCCGCTGGTAGTGTGGCTGGAAAGGTGAGTGGTCTCGTGAACGTTCTAAGATGCTAAATATTGAAAGAACGTCTTCCAGGAGAAGAAAGAGGCTCTGCCTTGTCAGAGTGTTCCCTGTGTGGAGTCATTCTAACTGAAACCTACTGAGCATGAAGACTGCTTGTGCATTCACTCCACAGTCAAAATGGGGTTATATAAATCAGTAAACTTCAGAAGTGACAGAAGATGGGGATTTAGGTTCTCTCCGCAAAGAGCAATTTACAATTTTTATTTCTTTCACAGAATAAAATCATGTAAAATATCGAATTAATCAATGGGTTTCCTTTCATACACAAAAATTTCAGCTGAAACAATTTCTGTAGATCTGTACGTATTCTTTTTGGGGGTAAATGACTAAATGGTTCCTAGCATGCCGACTGATCTGCGTCTTAATCTCTGTATTCTCAATAAAAATCAATCTTGTCAGACACTAAAACAAATTCAGATTTGGATCATGCCGATTGGTAATTTAACAGCGGCAGGAAAAATCTTAAGACAACTGTGAACAGAAACAACTCAAAGTAAACCATAAATTAAGGCTAGACAACAGGAGACACCATCTTCAATATCTTTTCCTCCCTTTTTTCATAATCTCACAAGCAGATAAAGCAGAATAATTCATAAGATATCCCAAGACAAATGATATTATCCGTATTAATAGGTCTCTAAAATGGGCATTCTGCTTTTCAAATAGAGAAGTTCTGTTATCACAAGATCAGAATTATCAGAAAATTGAATCATTCTACTCTATAGTTTCCAATTTTAATCAAGTAAACATAAAGTACCCATTTAGAGTGTATGGTACATAAAGGAACTATATGTCAAAATGAATCAGTCCATTCAAACCAAAATTATTCTTTTCCACCCATACCACTTTTAGGTTAGAATTTCTAATTGACGAAATCTGAGTTCTAGTAATATCTACATAAGGTTTCCATACACTTCATTTATGGGAACCATGAAGCCTTAACAATCAGTCCTCAGCTGCAAATCAGCAAATTAGTGCTTATCTGTAGTATCTTATTGGACAAGTAGCCTAACACAGATCCTGTAAATGCCAATAAATCCCTCACATTTCTTATTATTTAAGAAATATATGGAATAGAACAACTTGAAGTGAATAATCGGTTGTAAATCATTCAATTTCACTCTCTCATTTTGAAGAGTTTAAATATCATCCTTAAAATCATTTGTCCGCTTGGAAATCCTTAACTGGCTTAGTAGCTTTAAGGAGAATACAAACCTACAAAGTAACAAGAAAGCATGGACTAGGACTTCAGAGGGGAAGGGGGTGGGGGAATGGTCTAGGTCGGTGATGGGTATTAAGGAGGGCACGTATTGCATGGTGCACAGGGTGTTATACGCAAGTAATGAATCACGGAACTTTACATCAAAATCTAGGGATGTACTGTATGGTGGCTAATATAATATAATAAAAAATTATTATTAAAAAAAAGAAAGCATGGACTACTACTGAAAATTATGTTCTACAATCAATATCATTCTATACATAAGAAAGACATGAACATTTTTTCTGACACCATCATCTCAGCTACGGTCACTTAACACTTTATCATCCCATGTGCCTAAACACAATGTGGTGTACATTATGTATTTTGTATTAAAAAAAAAAAGAAACTAACAAAAGTGTTGTTAGGAACAAAATGGAACAGCATTTCACTAAGGTGTGTGGATACATTTCCAAATGTATTTTATGAAAAAGAGATTCAGGTCACAATACAGTACTGATGAGTTTGTTCCTAGCTACCAATAACCATTAATTTACCTCATGAAATAAGTTAATAATTGTGTCTCTGACTATTCTATTGTTTGAGTAAATTAGTACTTGACTACTTCAGTGAAATAACATTCTGTTATAGTTTCATAATGCACTGTAATTATATTCCTCCAAAAAAAAAAAAAACACTAAGAGCTAATCCACATTTTAGCACTAAGGCAAAATACAGAATGTGGATGTGAAATACTGTACTGAGAGGTTTATTTTGATTTGCTAAAGTCGACACATATTTTTCAATTCAAACTGAGGTACTATAGACATTAGGATTATTTGCTGATGGCGTTTCTAGCAATTACAATAACAATTTCTGGTGTTAATATGTAGACACCTTGTAATTCACAGACTAATGCCAGTGGTTTTCTGGAAGAAGGAATCATAGAGATGTATTAGCCTACATGACAAGGGTAATCTCATAGAGGACTTTAACTTTAAAATAGCCATTTTATACATTATGCTTAAGTAAACATAACTTGTAATTTAATTTCCTTACTAAATAATAAATAAAACTATTTTAACTGCTGTAGTTTTATTTCCATTTCCATAATCACTGGCTATGATGTGTTGCCACTAGGTAGAAATCACTTCCTAAAGAAAATTATCTATGGAGTAATTTGGAGTGAGACCAATTTTTGTAAATAAATTAACTTAAAGGGGTCAAAACCAGCTAGATATTTTCCTAAATTAGTATGTTCACTATTACACTGACATCACATCAAAGAGAGTAACGGACAAAATTTTATCTTTGCTAAGTTTAAAAATATCTAATCAATACTGAAATTTAGCAAACCACATTTACCTTAAAGTTCCTCCACTATGAAGTATGATCTATATTAAGATCTCTACATGAAGATTACTAAAACAAAAACTCTACTGAAACCATACAAAGACTATATGACAACAGCCAACATGTACTTTTACAAATAAAGATAATGAAATTGTGTGTGTGCTGCAGGGGGGGATGCATAAGAGAGGGAGAGAGGGACAGAGGGAGAATATATTTAATAAAAAGTATGTCAATATATATTGAGGTAAAACTGATCAGTTAACTTAGCAAAAGCTTATTTGCACCATTAACTATGCCTCTAGTTTACCTGCCAATTTCATTGACCAGCACTGCTGTATATGAAAGGTCTACTTTGGGTTTCAGATGATGCAACTTCCTCCACCAAAACCAAGATGATCTAGATCACAAGAAAGAAGACTAACTCTTTGGAAGGTTAAGGGCTCATTAAGTTCTCTCTTAGAATTTGGGAAGTGGTGGACCCAGCAGCAATCATTTTAGAGTGACAGTCCAGTGAATAAGGTAGCAGGTAAGGCTCTATTACCAATTAGCTGTGTGACTCTGGGGAATATACTAAAACTCACATGTCTCAGGATGGCATTTTCTTTATTAGGATTAATACCCTGTCTAGTCTTTAAAAATCATTACAGCAGATTATAGAACAACTCAACATAAAATGGCAAATACAAAATTAAAAATGACTGGAAAAATAAATGGTAAAACTAACGATACGTGTTAGTTGTCACGCCTCAAGAGAGGTAATATGTATGTATTAATGTATTAATTAATGTATTGATATTAGTATTCATCAATTAAAATCACTATGATCCATTTCTTGTCATACAATTTATACAGCTTTTGAAGTCCACTGTATCTTTATATTTTTGCATTATTTTAAACAACATTGGTTGCTGAATTCAAATGTGTTCACATTTCTCTGACTTATCAATTAATAATCTCCTTTGAGCTCTTCACAGAGAAGACTAGTATGTTCTTTAACTTATCTCCTTTAACATCAGGCATTCTAAAATATACTTGTGGTCGGAAAAAAAAAATGACCCTCGAAGATGTCCTCATCCTAATCCCCAGGATCTATGAATGCTGCCTTATATGGCAAGAGAGAATTTGCAGAAATGATTTAACATCTTGAGATGGGGAGATTACCCTGAGTTCTCTACATGGACTCATAATAATAGCAAGGGCCCTTATTTAAAAGAAAAAAAGAAAAAAAAAGGGAAATGGGTGATTCAGATGAAGATATAATGACAGAGAGAGGGAAGGAGAGGGAGAAATGTGAACATTCTACACTGCTGGCTTTGAAGATGGAGGAAGGGGACATGAGCCAGGGAACTGCAGATGGCCTTTAGGAGGGGGGAAAGGAAAGGACACAGATTCTCACTTAGAGCCTCAAGAAAGAACATTGACCTGCTGACACTTTGATTTTAGCCCAGTGAGACTTCTGACCTCCCAAACAGTGAGATAATAAATCTGTATTACTTAATTACAGACATATGAAAAAGTGCTCAACATCACTCAGCATCAGGGAAATACAAATCAAAACCACAATGAGATATCACCTCACTCAGGTCAGAATGGCTAAAATTAACAACTCAGAAAATAACAGATGTTAGCAAGGATGTGGAGAAAGGGGAACCCTCTTGAACTGTTGGTGGGAATGCAAGCTGATACAGTCACTCTGGAAAACAGTATGGAGGTTCCTCAAAAAAAGTAAAAATAGAGCCACCCTACTATCCAGCAATTGCACTACTAGGTATTTACCCAAAAGATACAAACATAGTGAGTTGAAGGCGCATGTGCGCCCTGATGTTTATAGCAGCAATATCCACAATAGCCAAAAAAATATGGGAAGATCCCAGATGTCCATCAACAGACGAATGGATAAAGAAGATGTGGGGTGTATACACACACACACACACACACACAAAAAAAACCCCACAATAGAATATTACTCAGCCATCAAAAAGAATGAAATCTTGCCATTTGCAACAACATGGATGGAACTAGAGGGTATTATTCTAAGAGAAATAAGTCAGTCAGAGAAAGACAAATACCATATGATTTTGCTCATATGTGAAATTTAAGAAACAGAACAAATGAACATAGAGGAAGGAAAGGAAAAATAAAATTAGATAAAAACAAAGGATTGCAAACCATAAGAGACTCTTAACCACAGGGAACAAACTGAGGGTTGCTGGAGGGGAGGTGGGTGGAGGGATTGGGTTACTGGGTGATGGCATTAAGGAGAGCACTTGATGTAATGAGCGCTGGGTGTTATACGCAACTGATGAATCACTAAATTCTACCCCTGAAACTAATAATACACTATATGTCAACTAAATTGAGTTTAAATTTTAAAAAGTCTATTTTGCTTAGGCCACTAACTCTGTGGTAATCTGTTAAAGCAGGAAAAGGAAACTAACATCATGTGGTCAAAGATATGGCCTTTGAAGTCAGGCTACCTTGTCTTGAAATTTAGAAAAGTCACTTAAAGCTTCTGAGCATTGTTCTCATATTCTGAAAATGTCTCAGTAATAGTATTTACCTTATAAGATTATGTTTAGGCTCAAGAGAGATTATATATGTCTAATGCTTAGCACAGTGCCTGGGATAGTTAATGCTCAAAAAACAATTGTATTTTTACAGACCTTTGCCCAAATATTCAATATTACTTCCTCCCTTCCATCACCATGAAGCTAGTAAGAAATGAGAGTTGAAGCTGTAGCCAGAGGTACATAGAGTCACGACTATCTGCAGTCATGTGAACAAGAATTTTGAAAGCAGACAGGACAATCACAGTTTTTGAATTCCAGATTCTTCCTTTAGCAATTGGACAACCTTGGAAAAGTAATTTGCCTTTCTGAGACGTAGTTTCTTAATTGGGAATTTATACAAAATGAACATTCCTCATAGATTGGCTACTAGGATTCATTCAAAGTGACTAAAAGAAATTAGGATACAGTAGTTGTATTCACTTAACGTGAATTTTCTTATTTTCCATTCCTACTCAGCACTAATGATGTGAATACACCCAAAGCATGGAACAAAAGTAAAGTAGATTTATATAGATGAAGATATAGAAGCACAGAGAAATGAAGACAACGCTGGATATGACCCCAGGAATTTTGTCTTGAACCCAAGCGTTATTTTTTCACTAAATCACATTGGGCTAGAATATTAACTAATCATTTAAAGAATTAAAGCAAATCAGGTAACACTGTTCTTGAATGTTGCTGACTTTCACCTCCAACTAAAAAGTAGGGAGTTCCAGATACTAGAACACCATATGTAATTCAATTTTTAACGTAATTTTTATTATATTCCACCATTTTTTACATGAAATTTATTGAACATTTAGATTACAAGCATAGGATAATTTTAAAAAGCAAATGTGATGCCAAGCAAACTTTTAGTTGACGAAGATAATTATTTGTTTTCTAATTCTGAAAGCTAGCACTATGGTTAAATACGCATTAGATACAAATGCACTGTCCTGAGTTCTCCTGCCCCTACATTTGTTTCGAGCTGACAACCTCAAAAGTTAATCGCAGACATAGATTTGGCAGGCATCCCAGCACAGAAAAAAGGATGTATGGATTAAAACTACTTTGCATTCTAGTCACAAACAGCACACTAGCAACATGACAACTCAGAATTTTACATCAGAAAGAATCTATTGTTCTCTGATGGCATTAAATGCTTGTGATTAAGTCGAAATATACCTTGACCACTGCCACAGATTTCATCTGAAAAAT
Source organism: Ailuropoda melanoleuca (assembly GCF_002007445.2). Classification (NCBI taxonomy): domain Eukaryota; kingdom Metazoa; phylum Chordata; class Mammalia; order Carnivora; family Ursidae; genus Ailuropoda; species Ailuropoda melanoleuca. The sequence continues at coordinate 21,867,089 of NC_048218.1, forward strand.
ATAACGAAGTTGGAGGCAATGTAGGAAGTCAAAATAGTTGGGAAAAGCAAACTGTAAACATTTGTACAAAAGCATACCTTTGGTTAATGAACAATTTCTGTTTTTAAAATCAAAGTGTGTTGATTGGTATTTATGGGTTACGACCACAACCTTTCTACAGAAGCTACATGTTACTCATTCCCCTAAGTCCACACTTCAAGGCAGCCAAAGAAGAGCTGTATTTTCATTCAAATGACTTCTCTCAGAAATTAGTTTCTCCCATACTGAATTTCAATACTAAAAGTAATTTTAAACATTGCTTCTTATGAAACACATGGATTATATATCTCTAATTGTAGATCACATAATTTTAAACATGTTATAATAACATTAAATATCCCCCACCACACACACATGCACACATTTTGTTTCCCTACTCTCCAGGAGAATATTAAGTACAATCGGGTACCCTCACATGAAACACTGATTTTTATTTAACAATATTAGTATATTATAGATACGTATACATATATACGCATTACCAAAGACAATCTGGGCATTTTGTATACACTTTTAATATGTTTGTCTTGTGTAAGTCTACATATCGTATGGCCCTGTCTCATTTTAATTCAGTTAAGGTAGTCTATGCTGCAGTTTTCTGTCCCTGATTACATGCAGGCTGCACACCAAAGTTTTCTGGCAACAACGATGAGATGCTGGGAAGATTAAGTACAATGACAACAACAAAGTGACCTCAAATATGACTCAAAATCATTTAGACTGAAGGCCTGTTTGGGAAATGTGAATCACTGTATTTGGTTTTCACTCAAAAGAGCTGGCCAGGCCTCATTAAAGAATCTAATAAGTAAATAGTTTCACACAACATAAATTTTTGAATAGGGTTATGAGTTTAACGTTATTTGTTCAATAACAAGATGATTGGAACTGGGAGACTCATATCATTTCTAAAGAATCAAAACAACAAATTTGGTACATATGAAAAATGTCAAAATTATCAAGCAATCAACAAGCCAATGAGCATAAGAGATATTTCAGCAACAACCTTTTTCACTCTAGAAACTTAAGAAATAAATACAATTTAGAGAAAAGGGCATAAAGAATCATGTATTCATAGTCAGAACTCACTTTGGTGTATTAAAATTATTGGACTAACTAGAGAAGTAATGTACATAACACAAGATATACCCCTGAGTAATTAAAAGGAAGTGCAGAGGACTGAAGCAACATGTCCGTTTTTTGACACATTTGCAATGTGACACATCTGTAATGTGAACTCACTATATGTGTTCAACTAGAAAAAGTATTTTTATTCACAGTTGCTCCCTTAAATAAAGTTTAAAATTAAGCTACATTCTCATTTCCACACTTGAAGAAATAATTCTAAAACTGAAAGCAGACTAGTCAAATAATATGACAAAATTATGTTTCAGTATTAGTTCATGTTCAAAATTGTTTCCATATTTGAGAGTTTGGTTAAAACTAGAATAATATATTAGAACTGTTTGCATAAGTATTTTCTCTATTGAAAACTTAAAGCTCCCTGAGGGAAAAGATGAAAGTTTCATTCATCTCTATAAACTAATTTATATCATAATGCTTATCAAAATGACTGGTAAACACTTGATTCTCCAAAGATGTCTTAAAGTAAGTAAATACATAAGGGAACTCACATTAACTAACAATGGAATATATACAGTAATACCCCAGATGCCTATGGTCAATTAAAAACAAACAAAAACAAAAACACAAAAAACAGGACTCAAGGAAATAAGAACGTTGTCATGGTTAAACACAGCTATAGAATGAATGTTTGTGGCCCTCCCAGCGCCCTCTGCCTCAAATTTATATGTTGAAATCCTAACCCCCAGTGTGATGAGATTAGGAGGTGAGACCTTTGGGACATGATTAGATCATGAGGGTGGAGCCCTCATTAATGGGATTAGTGCCCTAATGAAAGATGCTGAAGCAAGCTTCCTAGCCCCTTCTAACAAGGAGGACACTGCAGGAAGACAGCTGTCAATAAACTAGGAAGTGGGCTCTCACCAGACACTGAATCTGCTGGTGCACTGATCTTGGATTTCCCAAGATTTCAAGAGAACTTTCGATTCTGAACATTTAATTTTAAATGTTTTCACACCTTCTTCTCCAACCCCCTGCTTTTCTCAAACAGACCTTAGCTATCTCCAGGTAAGTATTCTTCTGTTTGCCTTTAAAGCAATGTTACGAAATGGGCAGCTTGAACTTGGCTTACTTCCAAGCATCCCACTGATCCCTCTCTTAACTACCATCACCATGTTTTCAGGATGAGTCCACCTTACACCAACATTTTCCAAGTTCTCAATGCTCTCATTAAACTTATTTCTGGACTTTAACCTTTTAAATGACCCTACCATAGAAAATGCTTACGTTATTCTCAGTCTCCTGTTATCATTCACAAGTTAATAAAAAATAGTGACTGTCCTTGAACTTACTCAATTGTATCTTCACATAATTTGCCCAAAGACATTATCAATTTGCTCAACACTCTTTGGCCAAGACTTCATATATACTGGTGGGTACACTTCACAAATCAATTCCCTCTTGACCTACTCTCTCACTCTGATTCACAACAGCTCACACCTCTAGAATTCTCAGTTCATTGGTTCCATCCTACCAACACAACTTCTCTGTCCTGGAAGTGTGGCAGTAGTTCTATTATTTTCTTTTAAAATGTCTCCTCTTTGTAAGAAAATAAACATTTACATCACAGAATAAATTCCTGGAAGATAAAATATACTGGTTTGATTCCAAGTAAAATTGACACACTTACTTCAGATGCAATAAGAACTCTTATCTTTATTAATAGTGATTTTAGCATCTAAAAAGATAGGATTTGAATTCCTCCAGCTAATCACAAAATATTAAAGAAACAGTGGGATACTCAGTATTCTGGAAATGTCTTCTCTGATACAAAGGTTCTGCAACTCCTGGAGAGAGAGAACATATGACAACAGCCCTACTCCTTAACTTTTAAATTCTTTCCCTTTGGAATAAAGGATTATAATGATATTTGGATAAAACACTGGAAACAATCTAGCACATTTAAAATAATTTTTAAAAGCACATAAAATTTTGGCCAAACACAATTTTTACCCTAATATGAGAACTATTTAAAATTTTTCTACTGGAGTTGAAAGTCAAGTTAGATCAAATCATGCTACTTGCTAGCTGTCAATAATTGGACAAGTCACTTATCCCTTTAAGGGATTTTTTTCTTTTAATTTGTAAAATCAGATTGTTGATTAAAATAATTTGCAACTCTTTCTCTGATAAACAAATATTTCAAGTTGCTCTGTTTTTTATAGGAATTCTTGGAAAACATAAAACCTAACCATCTTCTTTGCTCCAGGGAGAAGTGCATGAGCAAAAAGCAAGGTGCCTGACCCCAGCAATAATGGTACCATAAAGGAATTGGTATGCTGTGGGTGGCAGAATAAAACTAGTTGATTTTATGGTTCTTCCTGAGTCACAGTTTCATTGCACTGTGTTATTTCAATCAAATTCTTGGCACCTGGTGGACACCCACAAAATCAAATTGCATTCACAAGCTGATATCACATTTTGTCACTTATATGGAAATATCACATATTCTTTGTATTATTGCTTTGGGAATAAGTGTATTATTACTGATGCTCGATGGTAAATTCCTTGAGAAAAATGATCCAGGGCTTATATAGCTTTTTATTACCCACAGGCTTCAATGGCTGCAAGGATTTGACAAATAGGAATGAGTACAAGATGTAAAAGCCCAATTCTAAAAAATGCATTTGTGAATTTTTCTGCTCATTATTCATCACTCAAACGTATGCTTTAACACCTTGCTTTAATGTAAAAAATCTAGTATCACTGAACTGTCTAAAAATATAAACTAAACAATAAATACTAAACAATGCTTATCTTTTTGATTTGTATTATATATGTACAAATGATATAGATTTCTTCAGTCACATTGTTAGTGTATAGAAATACAACTGATTTCTGTGCATTGATTTTCTATCCTGCCACGTTGGTGAATTGCTGTAATCTGAGGGTGGAGTCCTTGACCATTCTCTTACATCATACATAAAGATAAACTCAAAATGGATGAAAGACTTCAATGTGAGACAGGAATCCATCAAAATCCTAGAGGACAGCATAGGCAGTAACCTCTTCGACATTGGCCACAGTGACCTTTTTTAAGACATTTCTCTAAAGGCAAGGGAAACAAAAACAAAAATGAACCTTCAGGATTTCATCAAGATAAAAAGCTTTCGCAGCAAAGGAAACAGTCAACAAAACTAAGAGGCAACCCACGGAATGGGAGAAGATATTTGCAAATGACATTACCGATAAAGGGGTGATATCCAAGATCCATAAGGAACTTCTAAAACTCAACACCCAAAAAACAAATAATCCAGTAAATAAATTGGCAGAAGACATGAACACACACTTCTCCAAATAAGATATAAAAATGGCTAACAGACCCAGAAAAAATGCTCAACATCTCTAGCCATCAGGAAAATGCAAATCAAAACCAGAATGAGATACCACATTACACCAGTTAGAATGGCAAAATTAACAAGGCAGGAAACAAGAAGTCTTGGCAAGAATGTGGGGAAAAGGGAACCCTCTTACACTGTTGGTGGGAATGCAAGCTGGTACAGCCACTCTGGAAAACAGTATGGAGGTTCCTCAATACGTTGAAAATAGAGCTACCCTATGACCTAGCAATTGCCTACTAGGTATTTACCCCAAAGATACAGATGTAGTGAAAAGAAGGGGCACATGCACACCAATGTTCATAGCAGCAATGTCCACAATAGCCAAACCGTGGAAGGAGCCAAGATGCCCTTCAACAGATGAATGAATTAAAGAAGATATGGTACATATATACAACGGAATATTACTCAGCCATCAGAAAGGATGATACCCACCATTTGCACCAACATGGATGGAACTGGAGGGGATTATGCTAAGTGAAATAAGTCAAGCAGAGAAAGACAATTATATGGTTTCACTCATATGTGGAACACAAGGAATAGCATGGAGGACCATAGGGGAAGGGAGGAAAAACTAAATGGGAAGAAATCAGAGAGGAAGACAAACCATGAGAGACTCTGGATTCTGAGAACCAAACTGAGGGTTACAGAAGGGAGGGGGGTGGGCGGATGAGGTAACCGGGTGATGGGTATTAAGGAGGGCACATGTTGAAATGAACACTGGGTGTTATATACAACTAATGAATCATTGAACAGTGCATTAAAAAAATGATATAGATTAATACAATCTGCTCTGCCCTAGGCTCTTTCCAAGGATGGCTATATGAAATGGGGCTATTAAAAAATATCTGGATCTTTCCTAAAACTAGGATGGGAATCATCATCTATCAAACTGTTTAAAACGATCTGACCTCAGAAGTCACACACTAAATCAATTTTAATCTTCTTTCTGGATAAACAGTATGGTATAATTTGATCATTTGATAATAAAAATTAGATACCCTATCTTCCCCTTTACCCAGAAAACTCTAAATTAAATGTAACTTTAAATGCACTAACATAGCTAGTTTCGATTTTTATGCTATTATCTTTCTTGTCTCTCATGTTCTTATTTAGGTTTTTAGGAGTACTGTTTTGTGTATTTCTTTCACAGTGTGACCACATAAATTTTCACATTTGGAGGCTATAAATCTTAATGCATTTTAAAGTAAATTAAATACTTAGGAATATTTTATTTTAAATCACAGATATTTTTAGGATGGCTAATTTCTCCTACTTTAACTTTTAGTGTGCTTCTGTTATTGCTGTTTTATTTATTTAATTATTGTAAGATATATATTCATATACAAATCACTTCTAACTTTCTGACCTTTTTCCTGTTAAAATTAAACTGAAAAGAGATTATAAGAGTTTTGACATTTGTTTCATCAGAGTGAAACATTCAAAATAATCAACAATGGATTACTCAGAAATGGTCAATACTCTATATTACATGAACACAAATGGACTAAAAAATGATGTTTAAATATTTTGCAATTATTTAAAAATATCTACGTTACAAGAGTATTCTTTGGACACATTTAGTAGTCAGAATGAATTAACTTGGGTGTGAGTATTACTAATATAATACTTTTAAGTAACAAAATAATTCAAATACTTATCTGGGTAGTATCATTTGAAAAGTCATTCCACATTTTTTATAACTCAAATAGACTTGCTATGGAATATTAAGAGTCAAGAAAAAAACCCAAATTTAGGTAGGTAGGGAAAGTTCATAAGTAACTAAAATATATACCAGAAGATAGGCTTCTGAGTTTATACTTACTTGCGATCTTCTCTAAAAATTTGTAAGAGAGATCACTGAGAAGGAAAAGTATAAATATTCCTTATTAAATTGCTAACTTAAACTACTGACTTAATATGAAGAGGAAAAACACATGATTTTTTTTTTTTTAAAGATTTTATTCATCCNTGTTTTTTGTTTGTTTTTTTTAAAGATTTTATTCATCTATTCGACAGAGATAGAGACAGCCAGCGAGAGAGGGAACACAAGCAGGGGGAGTGGGAGAGGAAGAAGCAGGCTCACAGCGGAGGAGCCTGATGTGGGGCTCGATCCCATAACGCCGGGATCACGCCCTGAGCCGAAGGCAGACGCTTAACCGCTGTGCCACCCAGGCGCCCCAACACATGAGTTTAATATTTAAATATATATTTTCAGAGAATTTACAGGCAACTTTGATTATTTAATTTATATTTCCACCAAAACTGTTCTAATCAGATAAAAATATATGTTTGGGGCACCTGGGTGGCTCAGTAGGTCAAGCTCCTGACTCCTGATATCAGCTCAGGTCATGATCTCAGGGTGGTGGGATTGAGCCCTGCATTGTGCCCTGCACTCAGCAGGGAGACTGCTTGAGCATTCTCTCTCTCCCTCCAGCTGCTCATGCTCGCTCTCTCTCTCAAATAAATCAATAAATCTTTGTGGGGTTTTTTTGGAGGGGATGGATATATTTTTTTTGAGGTGATGGATATATTTATTTTATAAATCTTTAAATATATATATGTTTATCATTTTAAAATGCACTCTCTTAAAAAAGAACAAATACTCTATTAACATTTATCAGTAAGATGTGTTAATTTGTAACAGTCCTCACAGCCAGATACTTATCTTTTTTATTTAACACAAATTCCTTTTGTCACAGTTTTAAATCTCTACCTTCATTATAAATATAAATAGCACTGTAAGAGCATCATTCATTTATTTTTTTCAATAGCTCTTTACTGAACATCCACTATGTGCATCCCATAACATAAAGCCTTTGTCTATAAGCTTAGAATCTGATTTTGAAGACAAGATTAGCGAAATTAAAACACTTACAACCCAGAACTTTATGAGATTATAAATGGGTGGTACTAATCTATATTCTAGTGGTTTATAAGAGAGAAAGGTAGTTTGGAATGACTAAGAAAGGTTTCAAAAATTAAGCAAGGTTTGAGCATCATTTTATATGATAAATTGAGAGAATTCAAAACTGCCATCTTATGAAGGGTTTAAAAAACTATCTCTAGAAAATTAGTCTGGAATTTCTAGTGGGGGATCAAGTCAATCCTTCTACTTTATGTAAACATAATGATCACAATTTGCTCATTGTCCCCTGTTTCGTATTTCTAATTCCTTCTGATATGTCTAAGCAAAAGGGGGAATGAAGCATGAGAGACTATGGACTCTGAGATACACACTGAGTCTTTATCCTCTTGCAACTCTCTGAACCTGCTGCCTGGGGCTTTGCACTCAGTCCACTGAGCCATCCAGCCCTTGACAGGGAGTGCAAGAGTGGAGAGCCAACCTGTCACTATTAGCTTTGATTTTCAAATGGCACTTTTAAGTAGAGCATGGCAGAATGGGTAGCTTTGAATGCTAGGATGTTAGAGTTAAAATCCAGGTACTTGAAAGAAAAGCATATTTTCATAACAAGTATCCCTTTAAATATCAATAACTGATGACTCAGAGCAAAGAGGTTATAAAACATGATCCACAGAGAAGGAAGAGTACACCTGCTCTAAGGACAGTTTCCCATTCCCTAAAAAGAGAAGAACTGCAGCCAGGTGTAGGGAAAGAGAAAAACAGGTGATTGTCAAGTGTGTACTAAAGAGTTGCCTTTTCCTTCTTTGTGTTGTCATTCTTGGCGGGACCCAGAAGGCAACTAACTGGCTAGGTTGCCCTACCATCCCTACCACCATAATGTCTACTACTATCACCACTCAGAGATTTGAGAGCAGAACAGGGCTTTTTCTTTGTTTTCCATCTGCAAGCATGCAAAGGGCACCAGCATGACTGACCACAATAGGGAACAAAGATGGATAAGGTTAGTTGGCCCCAGAGGTTCCCAAGGTATGCTCCTCCCCCAAGTCTTCACTAACTCTACTGCAATGTGCAAGAGATTTAACAAGTGTTCCTATATTATGATGCAAATATTAGAGGAGAATAAATTGTCACTAAACCCCTTGGCCAGGGGAAGGGGATGCTGAAGATCACTAAAGCTTAAACCAGAAAACCCAGTAGCATAAGAGATGGGAGGGGAACATCACCAGTTAGGTCATGAGGGAGGAACTGCTAATGCTAAGTCTCTGAGCATTATCAGAGTCAGTGGGAGCTGAGGTGGAGCCTTACTCAGGAGTGTGGGAACCACCTGCATTGATCATGCTGTGGAAACAGACAATATGAAACCTCAGTGTTGGAGGAGGTCATCAAGAGGACATGACAACCAGCTGACCCATGAGCAGGACATGGGCAATCAGAGGTTCTTCACCCCCTCCCCAGGCCTTAGACAGTGCACTATGCCAACTGTTCCCACGATGGGAGTCATTTTCAAGTATGTGGGCTTAAGAAAACAATGTGTTGGCGAGTCCACCTGGATAGTACACACGACTGCACCCAGTTAAGGCCTCTATATAAACTTTCAAGACTGTGGCCAGTAGGTGCAGAGATCTACTGCCTGCGGCCACTCAAGACAAGCCTCATTTGTAAATTTATTAAGCCTTACACCTACCACCAGTCTGCTTCTTTAGTCTCTTCTTGCCTCCCCACCCCCACCATGTATATGCGCCAGATTGCAGACTAACAGCCAGTAGTACAGATACTGCCAAAATTCCAGGCAGAACCAAGAGCCACATTTGAATTAAGGATGGATAAGACTAGAGAAACAAACAAGGACAATAAGCTTCCACCTAAACCCAGACACGAGTCTGAGTAGGCTTATGGGAAGAGGCGTCCTTGAAAACAAGACAGAACTTGGCACCAGATTCAGTTCTGAGTTGGTTACATAATAAATGGTGTAATTATCCTTAATTCCTCGTTCTGCCTCAGTTGTGATGCCCTGCACTATGATAGCAAACAGCTAACAAAGAAAAGCAGAGACCCTAGATACCATAAAGGTCCCAAATGCCAAACTTACCAGCTGCCATCCACCCTTCACAATGTGTGGGAAAACTAAACAGAATGTAATCAGTGGTGCAGTGATAACACAGCTCTCCAAACGTAATAATTACCTCAAAAAAAAAATTCTGACATCTTAACACAGCACTGTTTTCCATAGAGCCAAATCTTTAGAAGCCTTTAAAGTAAGGCTGGTTAATAAATTATAAAAAAAAATATGTAATTATACCTTGGCCTTATAGTAATATTAATAATGACAGCTAATATTAACTGAACACTTATTATGTAAGTAGTGCTATTATTATCCCCCATTTTACAGATGAGAATATTAAGGCACAGAGAAGTGAATCACTTGTTTGTGATCTCTCATTAAGCAACTAGGTGAGCGGGATTTGAATTCAAATCTGCCTGAGTTCAGACTCTGTGCTCTTCACCATCACACAGCCTCCGACATGAAAGAATATTTTGAGGACTCAAAGCATTTGCATGCCCACAAATAAAAGTAAAAATGTTTGCAAGTAAAATTAACAAAACTTTTGCTTTGACGCTAAAGGGAATGTAAAGATATTTAGCTCTAAGTAGAGATCTGGGCTTCAGTGAGTACAGAACAGAGCTGGAAATAAAACACAGATGTTCAGTTATTTCTTGAAGACATCATTTGGACCACAGGATCCAAATTTATTCACAGGAAACCACTACCAACTTGTGCATGGGAAAGAGTTTTGCCACAGCACTAAGCAGCCATTGGTCTCAATGGCTGGAACTGCCATGTGTTGGCACAAATTCATTTAGTACCCAACCATTCAGGCAGAACACTTCAACAACTAGCCACGCGATGTGAATTCTGAACACTTAGAAACAATTTTGACTGGTGTCACCAAACCATAAGGACTAAAAGAATATCAAAGACATCTTTTAAATTGGGACCATTCAATGCCATTTATAGAAAAGGGAAAGCTCTTCTCAAAACACTTTTTATCTCCATTAAACCATAAACCAGTCCATGATAAAGTTAATAAAAACTACTTAATTTGAACACTATTACTTGGCTGCAAATAAGTAAACTCAGTTGTCTTGAATACCTGCAAATACAGAAATGCTTTATATGAAAAACATTAGCAACATATCTCACAAAAGCTCTTTACACAAATGAATTTGTTCTCTGTCATCAGAAATAGAACAAGATTATCTACTTACTAATCCTCAAAAGGGACATGGCAATCAAACACAGATACAAGAGAATGTGTATCTACGATTTTATGATCCAATCCTTATTGTGATATTACAAATATGTTAAACAATTTGTTCAGCAGCTTTGAAACAAATGTTATAACTCAGTTGTACAGTGCAATGTAAAAGAGAGCATAATACTGCGAGGAACTTCCCAGCCTTCATGTCTTCAGTTACAAATTGGGGAAAATGAAAATGAAGAATTTTTCAAGCACGTGCATGCATTTCAATCAAAGTCCCTGAGCTGGAACCAAAGCATCCATGCTCCAAAGGCTGATTTTATCTATATTCAGGGAATATGTTTTGATGGAAAACATCATAAATTATGAATGTTTATGTGCTGGGAGTTTGTTTAAAAAAATAAGGTGGGAGAGCTGTTTAGCTGTTCATTTTGTGTAACACAGAGACAACAGATATTGTTTTGTAGTCTTGAGAAATTAAACACTAGCTAATTAGTCTTCAGTTACACTAAGTGTGAATAATAAGTCCAATGTTTTATCGTGGAATACATTCTCTTCTTAGAGGCAAAAAGCAGCAAAGAACAAATCACTTAAAATATTCATGAATTTCAGTCCTAATGAAAATAATGGAATAAATATAGCAAGCATTTTGACACAGCATGGAATGATGGAATGACTTTCCGAAGTTTTTTTACACCTATGTATACATAGGTGTACACACAGACACACACACACTCCCCCCCCACTATATATATATATATATATATATATATAATTTTATCTATTTGGCCATTCATAAAAAAACAGTATTGGTGAACGTACCTGGCATGGTACCGGGAAGCAGAATGGCTTTCTAAGAAAAACTAATTCCAGAGAACGCAGAGTTTTATACCCTATGTATCCTAATCTCTATCCAGCCTTTTAATTCGTTGTGTAGTCTCAGGAAGAAACCATCTAGAGGCCAGGAATGGGTGTGGTTCACATCTTGGTCTAGGCATGTGGTAGTTTAACACCCTGATTAGTGAGTCTACTCATTTCAATACTTAGCCTGTCTCATCAGTCAATATCAAACAAATACTCTTTGTTTTCAGCTTCCACTTCTCTTTCTAAAGGAGACCCTGGCCTCCATCTCTTTTTCATCCAACTCCTTCAGAAATCAAATGAATATTTTTCCTTGGCCTCCTTAAATTTGAGAACATTATTCTCCTGTCTAGTTTGGGGGGGGAGGGCGGTAAGCAATGAAAATGAAATATATTTCCTTTAAAAATTTAGCTTCTTTTATATCATAAGATTCTGGAAGACCAGTCAGGTTTATATAATTTGTTTTATCCCAAATCTATTACCCCAGCCCTACCACACATACATACAGTCCTCAAACACTGTATGGTGGGAAGCACTCAAGCCCTCAAATTCAAAGTAAGCCTTTATTCAAATCCCACTTTGGCCACTTCATAGCTAAGTGACCTCGGGTAAACTGTTTTATCACACTCTCTCTTTTTTTCATTATCTGTCAAATTAAAAAAAGAGAGATAGTAAAAAATGTGTGAACACAGATATTAAATAAGATCAAGTATAACAGTTTCTCAGGAGATTTCCTAGGATATACCCTATTCACAAAGGAAGTTAGTATCCTTACCTACCCTTCTTCAACTTAACAATAGTAAAACTATGCCCAATGTTAACAGTTTCCTTTTACAGGGGCCGGGCAGGGAAAGAGGACTCTGTTGCCAGCCAGCCAGGGTCCCAATCCCAACTCTGCCACTGAGCAGCTTTGTGAATTTGACAGGTCATTCAAACATTTCAAAATCTGTTCCCATCCTCTTCTCTAAAACAGAGGCATCCTCAAAAGTCAGTCTGAAGAATGAAATCAGATCACACAAAGTACACTGAAACGGCACACTGTAAGTGCTTAATAAATATTGACTTCTGGGGCACCTGGGTGGCACAGCGGTTAAGCGTCTGCCTTCGGCTCAGGGCGCGATCCCGGCGTCATGGGATCGAGCCCCACATCAGGCTCCTCCGCTATGAGCCTGCTTCTTCCTCTCCCACTCCCCCTGTTTGTGTTCCCTCTCTCGCTGGCTGTCTCTATCTCTGTCAATCTTTAAAAAAAAATAATTAAATAAATAAATAAATAAATATTGACTTCTGACGTAGTTTACATTCTTTGTCAAAAAGGGTCCCCTCAACACCTCTGTGGCAGACATATCTGACCACCCACTGCACCCTTTCTCCTCTCCCTCATTCTTGCGTAAATGAACACTGAATTTGATGGAACAATCATACGCTTGACGGGAGGCTGACCTTCCCCTCAGCAACAGAAGGAAGTTGATTCGTTGGGGGAAATCATGGTGATAACATTCTCATCAGCCATTGGTTCAGGGGAGTTCCTATGATACAATTTGAGCCAATGAGAACGGAGGGAAGTCTGCTGGATGATATATGAAAATTTATCTTTTTTTTCGTAATACAAGGCCAGTGACGTATTTATTTATCTTCCCTAACTTCAGATTTTATTGTAGAAGAACGTGATACATGAAACTGTTGCAAACACCTTTCTTCCATGAAGTCAAGGAAAAATAGCAAAAACCAAACAGAGACATGAAGTCCAAACCTGCCTCCGGATGACTGCTTACATGCTACAATAGATTTTTATTTTTAAACCCTTCTAAATGTATCCTTTTCTTCTTTGACCCGAAAGCATCCTACACTGATGTAATTTCATTATGAAATTATTTAGCAAGTCAACCACAAACTGATGACTTACTGAATTATTAATGACTCCAGTTTTTACAATAAGAGAAGCCATTTAAGAATATAGCTTATATTTAAATATTAATGGTATATAGTCCTTAATGAATTACACTAACCTGGACAACCCAACTGCCCCACCTTGCAACCACAAGGAACCCAGTATTTCTATACCCTATTGGTTCTCTGGGCTCACTAATGCTTTAGGTCTCTAAAAAGATTTACTCATTTGCTAATTGGGAGTCACACACCTAGAGTTTAGCCATTCAAAAGAAACATCCAGAAAGAATGGTAAAAACCTGAAACTAAATCTACTCCTAGTACTTCCTTTCTCCCTACAGCTATCCCTTGCTGCTTCAAAGATACCATGTTTCAGTCAGAGAATGAGTAAAGTTTTAGAACCAAATATTAACTAAATTTGAATTTCAAGTCCTTGACTTATTAGATGCCACTTATATTTTATGAAATCAGTTCCCTCATCTGTAAAATAATACTTCAGAAATCCTATATATGTTGTGAATATATAAATGAGGTAACCCTTAAGAAAGTACTCTGCAGAGTAACTGACAGATTTTTTTTTTTTTCTGACATTCTCCCCTTTACCAAACTCTAACCAGGCTTCTCTGAGCTCTCTTCTGAACTAGGTCTCAACTCTGACCTTTAAAGATTTGAATGAAGCACTAACATGATTTTTAACAGCTCAAGGCTGCATCCCTGGGATGACTTAAAGTGCCTGAGAATACTCAAGGCTGTCAAAAGACTTTCCTGTTTGTTTCAGTCCACACCTCAAGGTAGGACGCCTGTCTCCCAACCTCTGTGGGAGGGTAGGAGCCTCACTTTGATAACCACCAGTTAACAAATCCAGGTGGATTTCAAACAGCCCAAACCACCCCTTCCTGCTTTTTGTAATTTTTCACTTCCCTGACTCTACTGAGCCCCCATGCACCTTCCTCCCTATTCCCTTATTCTTCCTTTAAAACACCCAGTCACCTCTGTACAAAGCAAAGCTGAGTTCAGCTCACACTAGGCTCTTTAGCCTTTTGAATATAGTAATATACTTCCTTCCCAATATGGCATATTACTGATTAAAATCTGTCCTTAACCACTGTAACTAGCATCTGGCTTTGTTGATCTCTGACTGCCTCCTTCATTCAATTAATTCATTAAATATTTACAGACAGACAGTTCGTTGAGGACACAAGCTTCTGTAGTCCCTCTGTTTTCTTGGGCATCTCCTTCTCCCCTTACATGCATATTAACTGTCACACTTTATCCCAGCTCTTCAAAGTCTGACCCCACCACCCCTTCCCTCCTTACCTTTTAGCTGATGAATTACCCTCGAAACAAAGCTGTGATTGATCTTTACTAATAGTATTTACTTCCATTTCTTATTCTTAGCTCCCTGCATGCCTTTCTGCTCAGGAGTCAGAATGTGTTCTGGGGTCACAATTAGTCAAAGACAATTGACACTTCTTAGGACAACCTCCCTTCTTGCATCACACATCCACGTGCAGGTACAGCGCCTGAAATGTGGAGACTTCTTAATGAGGTGCCTTCTGAGAGGCAGCCAAATGGGAAGAGACAAGTGGAAGTTAACCAATAAGTCCCCTTCCCCACCACAGACAGTAAGGTTAATCCTTTGATTTTCCTAGCAAGAAAGAGTGACATTCTGCTTGAAGAAGTCATCTTTCACCAAATAATCTGTATTAATGCACAGAGTAAGATGAAGGCTATTTTTAATAAAATGTTTCATACAATAGAAACAGAACAAGGACTTGAAAGAGGGGGCGCCAGTCGTTAAGCGTTTGCCTTCAGCTCAGGGCGTGATCCCGGTGCTCTGGGATCGAGCCCCACATCAGGCTTCTCCGCTGGGAGCCTGTTTCTTCCTCTCCCACTCCCCCTGCTTGTGTTCCCTCTCTCGCTGGCTATCTCTCTCTGTCAAATAAATAAATAAAATTTAAAAAAAAAAAGGACTTGAAAGAGAAAATACATTAGCAACTTACGGGACTTCATAATCTTAGGATTCTGTACTATTACTTAACTATCATGAGAATACTAGGGTTCAATAGTGCCTGTCCACTTTGGATATGGCTGTGAAAGTTTTCAGTAAAGCACAGAGAATGACATAATATCCTTTAATAACCTGTGCTGAGTTTTGTTGCTAAATTGCAGACCCCACACAATGCCCACAGAGGTAAAATGCATTAGCATGGGGCTCATGACCGAGCTCTGAAACAAAACGACTCACGTGGATAACAAATTAAAGTGATTATAAATTATGTGAAATTTGAGGGGGGAAATGAAAGTAAAAAAAGGATGAATCAGAAGCAGTGGTCATATCTCTAATTGCAAACTGTGTTTCAAGTTAGAAGTGGCATACACAATACCGTTATTATTAGTGGATAAATGCAAGGCAGACAAATAAATAGATGGTAAAGACATTCTGGAGTATCTGAAAATGTATTCTGTCCAATTAACTTAAATGCTCTTACCACGGAAGTCAGACATAGAAAACATCACAAAATCATGACAAAACATGGCTATCAGACAAGAGAGGCTTTTTTAGGTTAAACTGAATTTCAGTTTTTAAAAAAAGAAAAAAATCTAAATGCCTATGAAAAAATAAGGTAAAAAAATCTTATCTTGTTTGTCTTCCTATACATACAGTTTAGAATTGGCTTCCAATAATCATTGACTGAATAATCAACTTTTAATTAACCCCAGGGATTATCTTGATTTTTGAGGACTTTAAATACTTAATCTATTGACAAATCAGACATTTACTATTGACAATATCTAATCTGTTTACTTATAACATTATCAACATATTAGATCTCCATCATTTATTTCTATGTATTGAAGACTTTGAAACTTCAACAACATAATGGTCTCCTATGTCTCAGACAAGGCTTCAAAAGAACAAATCTTAAAGCAAGATTTAAAAGTCTCCTTTATTCCCAGTCTAATTTATTTACAGTACAGGAGATAAGGCAGGTCATCTTTTCTTTCCTTCTGACTGGATTATTTTATATATACTCAAATATTTACTGAAGGTCTAGCACATGCAGTAGTGATATAAACAAAATTTTTAAAACGAATACCCATGACCAACAGATAATATATTCCCAACAGTCAAAACTAAATATATTTTTAAATAGTTTGTTTTACTCCTGCTGGGTAATATTTAAATATTCATTTAGCACATATTTACTAACATCTACTCTGTTTCAGAAATACACGTATGAATTTACAGTGAACTCCAAGTACATTGTATTTAATGGCAAGTACATTGTATTTAATGGCAAGCCACCATGGAAAGGCATTGTTGCTCTCAGGGAGTTCACACAGAAGGTCACATACAGTTACAGCAAAGTCTGACATGCAGAATTCAGGTATTTACCATCAATGATTGAATGTTCAGTGTCTTGCACATTGACTGGGGATTAGTGTATATTTGTTGAGAGAAAGAAAGATGTCTTCAGTGGTGAAATGGCTGAGCTGAGTTCTGAAGAAAAATAAGAGGAATTGTCTGAGCAAAAGAAGTTAGGAGAAGTGTAAAATACATGAGCTGTGCTGACACAGGGCCCAAGTCCAGGAATTTCAGAAATGGTGCAAAAGTGTTTGGTGTACACAGCAACAAGGATGAGGCTATGAAAATAGGATCGTACAAATGAATAAAAGGTAAAAGTCTTAACAGTTCTAAGTCAGGAACTCCCAAATAAATCAAGTGAAGGGGAGTCCTCTAAAATGAATAGCATGTGTCTTATAAACACAGTCCAAAAGCAACTTTGAAGAGCAGAGTAACAGAAAGTATGTACTGTACCACAAAGTTATTTCTGAGATTTGCTCCATTAATAGTGATAAATATATATTTCTGTAAAAGCACAGACATTACAATAAGAAAAATGCTGCATCTAGAATAAAATCGTTATGTCAAGTACTAAGCCAACCATTTCCAAGTCTTTCTTCTTGGACAAGTCTTTTAACCTCTTCGAGGTTCATTTTCCTCTTTTCTAAATCAGGAATAGTATCCACATTTTAGAGTAATTGTGGGACTTCAAGTAGGTTTGTAAATCTAAGTTGACCATCAAAGTTTTTGTTAAGTAGTACGTCTCAGTATATAATATATACATTTGAAATCATTAAAGTTTACAATGTAACTCTAATAGCCCTTTGATAATTCAAAAGTTTAACCTAGTTTAAAATATCAGTATATAATCTATACAATAGGTAGGGTGAAGCCAGTGATTCTGTAATAAAGAGTATGAAAACAAAATGAACAGGATTGAAAATGTACTTAATTTCAGTTGGCATTAGAAAATTATAAATGGTTTACGTAAGTAAAGAAAGAAAACTAAAAAAAAAAAAGTCAATATCATTGATCAGTACCTTGACAAAGATTATGGCATATACTTCATGTTATATTTTAATTTTCACATAATCTGTGTTCCACATTACTCTCATCGATGACATACGTTATCACTATAATATAAAGATGCAACTGCTCTGCTCAGGCAGTATATTCAATATTTATCATTGATAGATAATAATAATCAGAGATAAATTAAGCAGGGCAATAAATATAAAAATAATCAGAAAGAGTAGTACCGTACTTATTAAAAAGCTGCCTGAGAATGGAAAAGTTACAATATTAGAAAAACTGTCCACAACCCTCATTAATACTTAGAACAAAGTATATGTGTGCTTATTTTCTTAAATTAGGATGTACGGCACTCTGTAAGTCTTAGCTTTATTACATTGGTTTATTTTACAAGTGGTGCATGCATTTCTATGCTAACACCATATTTGCATCCCTGAAAAATGCTGGTGCCTGCAAAATTACGCAGTAAAAAAAATCATGGCTTATGGGAAAAGACAGGATTAGAGGTCAGAACATTCCAAACCTACAGAAATGTGTAACCAAGCACTAACAACAACCATAACAATCTTAATTAAAATACTAGCACAGTTAAATCTCTACTGATGCTTCTACCTAGCATTTGTATCTTCTTTCAAGATGCAAGGCCTGAAGGGCATTAACTTTAAAATGAAAACTATGATCCAGGGTGTAGCCTTTAAAAAAATAAAGACAAATACATCATTTTAACACAGGAGAAAGTGACTTTCCAGTTTTTTGTTGTTGTTGTTGTTGTTTTTTTTTTTTTGCCGCATTCTCAGTATTTCCAGATACATATCATACTGGAAATCAAGACGGTTCTTAAACTGATAAACAAACAAATACTAGCAGTAAAGGAAAGCACTTGAGTTGATTTTTCATATTTTTTATTAACATTTTCATAGATTGCTGAGGCTTTCTCTTTAATAGTGTGAAAGCTTGCTCTTCATCACTTCAAAATTAATGAGCTGAGGAAGTGATATATGGAGCACCACAGTTTCTGCATCATCCTCCTATTAACCAGTCCTGTATCAAAGAAACACACAAACAAAGAAACTGAATTATATCTTAAATGCAAACGATGCTCTTTGGCTATAACTTTGGGTGTCAGCCGTAGAACAATACTTAATANAACAAAGAAACTGAATTATATCTTAAATGCAAACGATGCTCTTTGGCTATAACTTTGGGTGTCAGCCGTAGAACATA
Organism: Ailuropoda melanoleuca; assembly: GCF_002007445.2. NCBI lineage: Eukaryota > Metazoa > Chordata > Mammalia > Carnivora > Ursidae > Ailuropoda > Ailuropoda melanoleuca. The sequence continues at coordinate 21,886,085 of NC_048218.1, forward strand.
CTTAATAGTCCAAGGCCAACCCAACACTCTCAATCTTTTTTATTTATTTATTTATTTATTTTATTTTAATGATTTTTTATTATATTATGTTAGTCACCATACAGTATATCCCCGGATTCCAATGCAAAGTTCGATNATCCAAGGCCAAGCCAACACTCTCAATCTTTTTTATTTATTTTTTTTTTATTTTAATGATTTTTTATTATGTTAGTCACCATACAGTATATCCCCGGATTCCAATGCAAAGTTCGATGCTTCATTAGTTGCGTATAACACCCAGTGCACCATGCAATACGTGCCCTCCCGAGCCGAGATGCCCTTCAACAGATGACTGGATTAAGAAGCTGTGGTCCATATATACAATGGAATTACTCAGCTATCAGAAAGACCGAATTCTCAACATTTGCTGCAACATGGACGGCACTGGAGGAGATAATGCTAAGTGAATTAAGTCAAGAGGAGAAAGACAATTATCATATGATTTCTCCAACACTCTCAATCTTAAGACATCATCTATCAAAGCTGATTTTATCAGGATTACATGAGACAATGAGTGACAATGACCAGCACAGCTCCCTGGCATACAGTAAGCACTCAAAAATATTAGTTCCCTTGAAGACTAATAGAAAAATGTCTAATTCTATATATTTCATAGCAAACTGTTTTTAATTTTTGATTTTAGTTATTTTCATTTCTTTTTTATTTTCTTATTTCTTCATGTTTTGTTTTGTTTCCCCAGAATAAAAGAAAAAGAAAAAAAAAGCTATGCATAAGCAGAGAAAATGAATGAAAAATATATAATAAAAGCAAATTTGACCTACATGCTTCTGAAATTTTACTCAAAATTCCAGCACACATATACCAAATAATAGTAGAGCAAACAGTGATGAAAGAACGAGAGAACAAAGTTAAATAAAAGTGGAGAAAAATTCTGAAATGAAAAGATCAACAGTTGGCCTTTCCAGAGTTGCTGATGACATTTCTATCTAGATGTTCCACGGATACCTCAAACTCAATGTATCAACGTAGAAAATTACCAACAAGCAAAAGTAAAAACACCTCTCGCCTAAAATAAGTGGTCTTATTTATCTCTATCCCTATTTCTATTAAGATAACCATTCTTTCTATCAAAAAGGCTTAAAATTAAAAAAAAAAATTGAAAAAAGAAAGGCTTAAAATTTCAGGTACCACCTGCCTCCCAATTTCCCGAACTGAATGCTAAGATTCATTAATTTTTCCAGAAAAACATATGACATGACCGCTCCACTCCCTTTTTCATTTCCCTCTGGTCCAGCCCATGCATGGCCAGAAGACTTAAAAACAAACAAAACGTTAAGTATGTTCTTTTCCTGCCCAAACAATGGCTCCTGAAGATCTACACCCAACCTGACCTCAAAAGGCCTTTCTGCCTCTCAGTCCCACCAGTATTTCTACAGTCGAGTCCACCAACTCAGCTTTCCAAACTCTTAAATTGATTAATTGTATTATTTCTGTCCTCTGAACACTGGGGGCATCCTTTCTCACAACGTGTTCACCAGTTGTTAACTCCTTGTCTTATCTTCTCCATCTTCGATGATGAGTCCCCTTCACCTTCAGTGGCAAGGTGGTGTCCTGGTTAAAGGCCAAGTCTTTGCACATGTCCTCAGTTCACATCTTTTGTTTCCTGACTGCGCAACCTTATCACAGTTATTTCAACTTTCTATGCTTCATAGCCCTCAAGTGTAAAAGGGGAATAGTAATATTAATTAGAGAGCTGTTGTACATATTAAGCTACTTAGTACACATAAAATGCTTCCAATAGAGCCTGGCAGTTAGCAAACACTCAATAAATTTTAGTTCGTTCTAGGTGCCGAATTCCTAAAGGCTTAGTTAGACCCTTTAATTTTTAATTAATTATAGGTCTTTTCTCATTTTGCAACATTTTGCTGAGCGGTTTATTGATCTTTCGTATGCTTATTTGGCTTTTACATTTTTTGCCTTCTCAACTACCAACGTTGAATTCTACACACTACCCCTTCCACACACATGCAAATTTTCACACGAATACATTAAATACATCAAAAAACAGGCATTGAACTGGAAGTGAGAAAATCTAATCCTAATTCCAGATAACAACTAACTATAATTGATAAAGGCAAATCAGGTAATTCCTCTGTACCTCACCTTCTTCATCCATAAAATAGTTAATAGTCTCTTGCCGATCATTCCTTACAAGGAGGTGAACACACTCTGAACCAGTGGTCTGCAGGTTACAAGGTGCTGGCATTATACTGATTGTAAGGCCTAAACAAGTATTTGTTAACTGATTGACAAAATAGCACATAATTTAAATATTACCATTACTTTGAACTGAAGAAATGTTAATTTTTTTAAAGTGATGCAAAAGTTTGGTATTCAGGGAACTGAATGAAGAGTTCAGAGACCAGAGCTCTAGCTACTATTTCATCTTTAGTAAATCACTTGTCCTAATTGCGTGCCCACCCTCAGCCTCTCCCCCACTATTCATCAACCTGGTGTTGGCCCATAAAAGGGATTTGTGATACAATAAGAAACCCATTCCTCAAGACCCTTTACTGCCATCTGCTGGAAAATTGTGAAAATAAAGATGTATTCTATCACCACGACTATGACGGCGCCCCCTGGAGTTGTTCATCACACAACCTATACAACCAATCCTAGAAATGCTGCTGAATAAGGTGTCTAAGGCACTACAGGCATTCAATAAATGTTTGGAAAATGATGAATGAGTCACCCTTATCAATGAATTAGATTATCTCTGCCCCCTCGATATTTGTTCCTATTCACAGATAAGTTTTTGATGACTTAAAAAAAATTGAATAAATGGAATGTTTTTAAATCATGGGCAGATTTGTCTGTATTCATAATATACATCTGACATAATAATGTCTGGCATAGCAGGGTTGACGTTTTATAGGAGCCCTACACATTATCTATCACCACAGTTGCTCCTCATGGCAGTATAGCAACTATCAGATATATTTATGCTGGATTTTCAAGTAAGCACATGGTGGCTCTGAGAGTTTAAGTTCCTTCTTCAAAGTCAAGAGACTTGATGGTCTAAGTCTTCTGATTTCAAACCCAATGTTCTTTCCCCTTTCCTGCTAGTTTTAATAACAAAATGGAGCCAAGAAAATTTTGACCAACTGACCTGCAATCCTTAAAACTGTCATCAGTTGATTGTAAATACCCTTAAAATTCCCTATCATACCTCTTAACGATTTAAATTCAGACAAGTCTGTTTTATTACATCACAGCTTTCTAAAATGCCTTGTAATGGTTGATGAATTGTTAGTGGCCCAAGCGAATATATGACACCAGGAAGTACTTTGATAGCCATTTGGAATCAGCACTATTATAACTGTAACACTGTAAATAGTTAAAAGTTATTAAAATATCTTAAATAGTGCCATATCGAAACACTTTTATTTGCTGAACAATTAAAGATACCGTGGCTCTATGAAGCTCAGGAATATTACATTTAATAAAAGTATAAAAGCACTGGGTGCATCTCAAAGTGTTCTCATAGCATATAATTTGGAAAATTAAAACTATTTTATAATCTTTTAAATAGGACTATCTTCAATATAATTGGGATAGTATAAAGGGCACAGAGAATTTAGAATCTAGATTAATAAAACTTGGAAAACAATGATATCCCCTTTATCAGAATATTAAAATTATTAAATTAATTTTACGTACACCAGCACTCAGAGGACTCATTTTATTCTGAACCAAAGCAAAAACAAACGAACAAAAATATTAGCAATTCAAACTTGTGCTACCACTTATCGAGCACTTTCTTCATGCTTTCAAAAGTTCACTGCTATGAGAGTGACCCTGAAAACAGATAAATTAAAATCATTTACCAAATGTCAAAAGCCAGAGAAAGCAGCAGGACTAGTTCTGGGGCCTTCTGATTGGCAACCTTGTTTCCATTCGCTTTCCTGCCTCCCAAGGAAATAGACAAAAACAAATGACACTGTTCGCTTGGTTACCAGCCTCAATTTCTAGAGCTCATTTCTCACTCCCAATACAAACTAGCTTTATGTTTGAAAGAAAGCCATTTTATTTACTAAATTATATGAAGTTTGACTTTCTTCTTGTACTGAATGAGGTTATTTTCTTCCATTAATTGCTTCTCTAATAGGACATTACCTCTGGAAGAACATTAGCCCTCTGTGTCACTGAAAAGACTCACTGGACCCCTGGGGCCCACCACCTTCCTTTCTTGCTCTTCTCCTGGTTTCCAATTCAGCATTAGAAACTAAAGTGGCCAAATGCTCTGCTTAACTCCTTTGACATAAAGCAGGAAAGGAAATCCTCTGGGTTGTTCGTTGACAATAACGATATTAATTCACACAGCCTATCTTCTCTAAGTGCAAATGCATATGGAGTCGATTCAATAGAAACGTTGCAAAAGAGGCTGACATCAAAGAATTAGAGCAGAGTAGATTAAAAAGGATGTGAGAGAGGCTGTCTGTGTAACAGCCTACACTAAAGACAGGTTTGTGGAGACCTTCCTATAGAAGTGAAACTCACAGTCACCCACACACTAGTAGTCACCCACACCCCGCCCAAACATACACCCACGCTTTATTTTTAGAAGGTACACTTCTCTAGTGAAGGATGACTTACTAGCACTTCACCAGAGAGAGAAAACGTCAGCAGATGCCCATAAGTTCAACTAATTAACTGGGCAATTCACCTCCCTCTTCCCATGATTTTGGCTTAGGTAAGGCTCTAACTGTACGGTTGAACTGGATTGCAAAGGGAAGAAGAGCTCTGTTCTTACCTTACAGTTTCACACGAAAATCCTTCTATTTCAAACATATAAGGATCCAGTAATAGATGTTTCTTAATCATACTTGAGTAATTTTTGAAAAGAAGACAATAATTTCAGAAAGTGATAAAGCTTCAGAAAAGCAGTCCATATGTATTACAGTTTGGGAATTGGAATTTACATAGATCCAAACAACAAATACACTGTGAATCACAGACTCAGGTTATTACTTGAGATTTATGATGACAGAGACTGTGACCAAGTTTTGAACAAAAAAAAATAAATAAATAATTGCAGAAGAGTTATAGAATCTCCTTTCCATTGACAAATTCAGACTTGACAATTAAATCCCAACCTTACTTCATTAGATATTAATCTTGCAGTGGAAATGAGAGGCTTTTAAAGGAGCATTTCTGCTATAATAAAAAAGGCTCTCACTACAGTAGAACAATAATGTTGTGTTGAAAGTTAGAACTATTAGACCTTGTTAGCTAATTATGGTATTGGCATCCACTTAAGTTGCTCAGTTTTTCACTTCTGTCATTTTCTGCTGTTCAACTGCTGCAGTTCAAAACGTTTTGACTACTTAAAACGGAATACATCATCGTTGCCTTTCCCCAGTCTAACTGCACACCACTTTCCAAAGCAATAGCTTCAATCATGCTTCATAAAATCCCCTGCAAGTATATTGTTGGAAACATAAATCAGCAAGCTGGGATTTTAGTATTTCTAAGGCAAGCCCTGGGATCACTAACTGGAGGCTTTTCCATGGCCCCCTTTATAAAAGAATAAACAAAATTATGAGTTACACTAGATCCCCCCCTTTTATTTTTTTCAAAATCTGCTCCAGTGATGTGTCTGATACTTGCTTCTGAATCCTTAATTGGAGGACAAAACACTAGCATAGGAGAAGTGGACTCCAGGATCAGGACTGCTGTTTCCCAGCATCTCCGACTTCATTAGGACACACGGCACAGAAGTACTACATGTTTGGTTTCACAAAAGCTAGGTCTCTCTGATATGCATCTATGCCTCTATGAGTGCCATGCATTTTTAAATCGCAGTAGATAGAGAGATCTGTAGAACGATGCTCTCCTCCTTCCCTGTTTCATTACAGTGAATATAGGCTACCTTTCTGGCATGCTTTAGTTTTAAAGCCCCTCTTTACAATCACACTGCATTCTGAATTATGAGTTAGGGGAATCACAATTTCAGATATGTCACATACACAGACCCAATTAAATTATGTCTGTGTATAATGTTTAAACATTCCTAGATTTCTCTTTTGTCCCCCAAATTCCAACACACTTAGTGTCTCTAAATATAAATTCACAGACTCTTATCACTGAGATATATTTCTTCTCCAAACCAGTCACAATGTAATCATAAGTCTGCATAAATTTGCTTTCTATTATGCCCCCATCTTACTCCACAGTAGCTATACTCAGTTAATTGCAGTGGTATTTTAACTGCAATTTTAAGGGAATTCTTCTTAGGATTCACTAATACCTGTCTATGTTATAAATGAACAGTTAAACATAATCAGCAGCTCTGCAAAAATGAAAGCAGTGTTATCTGTAGGGCATAAGGTATATGTTGATCTTTGCTATAATACTCATTAAATTAACTGGGCTAATATCAGCTTCAGAAGGATATATCTGCAATTTTGCTATGACTGAAATTTTGCATACTCTATGTTATTAAGGATAAATGAGCAGCATCTTAACAAGACACTTTATAAACTACAGCAACATTCAGTGTTTGCATTCTTTTTTCTGAACATAAAATCTGCATCCAATCATGTTTCATCAGCCACTAACACTATATAGCTTTAGGGATGTGAGGGCAGAGAAAGGAAGGCTTCATATCCAAAATGTCAAGCCCTGCTGAAGAATGATAGAAGGACCCAGTGAGTGTGGAAGAACAGAAACAACCATTTCTGCGTTTACAATGGAGTTCTACCACCCCCTGCTGGACCAAATGAGCAACACAGAAGAGGCTAGAAAAATGCTTAGAATTGAATATAGTGGAGATATTTTAACTTGTCTTGTAATTTATGTTTTCTCAAAAAACAATTTTCATGCCATACTAATAATATAACATTCTATGCAATTATTACACTTCACAAAATTACAGCTATTTTTCTTTTTCTTTAAAGACTTCCACCAACGCATGTTTTAGCATTTTGTGTTCCCAATTAAATGTCCAAACTTGTCTGGACAGTTGAAAATGCTTCCATTTATCATAAATATTTTTTATGTGAACATGAACTATCCAAACAAAGCAAGATAAATTCAGATCTATCTCTAGACAGATAAACAGAGGTAGCTTCCACAAATTCTCTCAGGTTATTCTAGTAAGCTATTCATTTTTTTTTCCTCAAGAGATAAAAATCTCACCAGTTCTCCACAAGCTAAAACATCCCTTACAGGTGTAATTACAATCTGACGCTATAAAAATTTTCAACCTTGATGTATTAACAAGGGTGGGGGGTGCCGAAAATGAATGACTGCAACACATGCCGAGTTTTATCCATTTGCCGTCTTACACACAACATCCATGGCCCCTCTCCTTAGTTTCAATAGAAATAAACCATCATCGTTCACTTCCTAGTCAGGAATTGGGGTCTTGGGAAAGGGGGAAAAAAAGAGTCTCTAAGAATTGAATTTCTTGCACACGAGAGAGATGTCACAAACGAGTTTAAAGCTGATAGTTATCCCTGCTTCTATAAAACATCGTCGTTCCCCTTCCTTCCTCAACCTCAGATATTTAACTGTTAATACACATCAACATACTCCTCCAATTTTTGATAATGAAAATCAGAGCAAGCCAAGATCCCAGAAAAAGAAGCAGTTTGCCTCGATCTCCTGCTCACTGATGCCAATCTCCAATTCCGTATTTTCTCTTATTTAAGGGTCTCCACAGAACAGATACAATTTTTAGCGGCAGCTAAAATAAACAGTGAAAATAATAACAACAACAGTAACTATAACTTTAGTTTTTTCATTTAATTCCTCTTGTGCCTCCCTCTGCCTCTCTTGGCTGGGTGGAAGGGGGAGGGAAAGTAAATGCAATAAAGCACCACACTCCTACCTTGCCCGCTACTGACAAGCAACCCGAGCAGGTAGAAGGAGAGGAGGAGGCTCATGTTCAGGACGTGACACTGGAGGACAGTTCCAAAGTTATTAAGTCCAGCCCTGGAGAGAGAACCTTCCGCTGCCACGGCCGCCTCAGCTAGAGCCGCCGCCGCTCCCGGGGTGCCCCAGCCGCCCGCAGCCCGCGCGCTCCTCCTCGCAAAGTGACTGCAAGCTCCGCTCCTTGCCGCACTATATCCAGGCAGCAGCGGCGGCGGCGGCAGCGGCGGCGGCAGCAACAGCAGCAGCGGCCGCCGCGGGCGGCAGCAGAGCCGGGCGGGGAGGGAGGCGGAGGCGAGGGCGGGGGCGCGGGGAGGGGAGGCGCGGGAGGTGTATCCCTCCGCGCCGCACGGAGGCCGCTTCTTCCAAGACGCGCGGCCCCAGGATTCGTCCGCAGTCGAGCTCGGAGAAGCGAGTTCGGTTCCCGGTGCCTCCAGCTAGAGTGGCCGCCGCGAACGGGCTGGCACGAGCACGTCTGCGACAGGCGACCGCACGCTCAGCCTGACGGCGACCCTCACGTTGGCGGACGCCCCTGGGCCGAGGAGGGAGGGCAGCCTGGAGTTCCTGCACCGGCGCCGGCCAGTTCGCGGAAGTGGGCAGCGGGAGCAGAAGCTGATGCTGCAGGCGGCCACCGGGCCCCGGGCTCTAAACACTCCCGGATTTAGCGGGAGCGGGGAATCTGGGGACGGGCGGTGTATTCTGCCGCTCTTATTCCTCCAAGGGCGTGGGAGGGGATTCTGTCTCTCCCAGGCCTTCCCTCTCGCTGAACCCTTCAGCAGGCTGCCCCCTTCCCACGCTTTCCACTCTGCCGCGGTAGAGGGGAAGCAGTTGTCCTCTAGTGTCTACACTGCCTGTCTCCTCTCGCTGTAGAGGGTAGGCGAAAGAGATAAATGGTGTTTCTCATCCACGTCGACCCACTGCCTTTAAGAGCAGGTACTTAACGGAGAGAGATTGGGGAGGAGGCGAGATTTTGGAGGGGCTGCGTTAAACTCGGGTGTCAGCGTTAGCCGCGTCCTTGGACAAGTCCAAAGTCTCTCCTGGCCACCCTCAGCGGGCTCTGCCCGCGGTCCCCAGCGCACAGCACGGGCCAGGTCCCCGCGAGGAGCGCGGCGAGGGAGGTCCTGGAAATGTACAAAGATGAGTTGCGCGGGGATTTTTTCCCCAGCCCGCCCACCACCCTTACACACACCTGCGTGTGAGCGCGTGTGAATTGGAGTGGTGGAGCCGTGGCAAGCGCCCATAACTAACTCTGTTCCTCTGAAGGTTGGAGCATATCATTATTTCTCCTGGAAGGCTAAGAAAGGTTTGTCAGTGTGATGCCAAGCCCGCGGCAAGAGCGAGCAAGAGGCCGACTCCCTGGCCCCAGTGCCCTGGTGGGTCGGCCCAGGTCTGAGCTCCCGGCTGGAACTGACAATGGATCCTTTCATCACATTCGTTTTGGTTCCTAAGGGTACTCAACCACCTCACCTCGCACCCAGCGAGACCATTGGCCATTTCCTTATCAGTGAGGACGCAGAAGTAGGAAGTAGGAGGGGATAGAAATATTGTAGAGCTCAGAATCCAAACCCCCTAACCCCTCCGGCCCCAAACCGGGATTTGCTGCTGAAATGCGGGTTTTCTTGCTTCAGGGAGGCCAACGGGGTAGAGTAAAAACAAGCTAACTCGGATAGGGGAGGTATTGTCTGTGATTTGTGTTCCCCAGGCAGAATGCAATTTTCTTACACAGAAGATTCACTTACTTGGCATCTGGGATGGATTTTTGAGATGAGTGGAGGCAAAGGCAGCTGCCAATGTGTATAACGGTTGAAGTCTAACCAATAGCTCTCTCAGCACCTCTCAGTTTGAGAACATCTTCTTTTGCTTGATTTTATACTAGTATATTTAGGACAATATATTTAGGAGTTCTTTTGTCAAAGCCCCCGCCTCACACCATTTCCTCATTCTGGGAGGCACCAACTGTACTTAAGTAAGGTCACAGTCAACTCTTTGCAGGAAAGGGTGGAAACAGCACAATTACAGGTGTGGAAATGACTCCTTTATTTTCACCAGTTCTTGATTTCTCTAGGGAATCAAGAAATACTACACACACCAACACACACACACGCACAGGGTCTCAGAAGAAATTTGAAAGCATACTACCTGTGCCAAATAGACTCTTCACCATAAAACCTGAAATTTTTCAGTGTGATACCAGGAGTGGTCAAGTGCCTAGGACATACAAATACACACACACACACACACACACACACACACACACACCTGGTAATCTTGACAATTGGATTCCCCTCGTTATTGTTGGAAGTCAAAATTCTTTTATTTGAGACAAAGGGTTGAACTATGCTGGGGGAGAATTTGCTTGGTGCCCTTTAAGGTAATTTAGTTACTAAATCTTCTTAGAATATGTTGGAGGGAAGAGAGAAGGTAGCAATGATCCATCAGACATTAATGAAATTACTGAGTAGAGGTTTACATTATAAGACCATGTACAAAGTATCTGTTAGAGAGAGAAGGGAAGAGAAAGGGAAAGTAAGTGTGTGTGTGTGTACACCTGTGTGTATGGAAATAAAGAACAAATACACTGGTACTCAGGAATATACAAAGGTGATATAGGTTTGATCCTACCCTCAATTTGCTAATAGTGTTATTGAATAGATCAAGAATAAACACAAGATTCGATCATATAAATCAGGTTGTGAAAGTGTTGTAAGAGAAAACAAACTTATTGGGGCACAAGAGGAGGAGGTCATTTCTGAATAGAGGTTTGAGAAAGACTTCAGGAAGCTTTGAAGAAAGAGGAGGAATTAAATGGATAGAGACATGGGTAGGACAGAGAGGAGCTTACGCAGAGCCTGTGGGTGTGAAAGCACACAGCTTGTGTGGAGAGCAGAGAGAAGTCTAATTTGAAAAAGTGCGGTGTAAAATATAAAGACTGGACGGAGTTGGAAAAGGGGTCTAGGACCATGTTATGCCAAAAAATCTTAATAGTAATTACAACCTCTCAGAAAAGAAGTCCAGACATGCAAGGTCAAGAAGAGCCAGAATGGCTGTCGCTCCATCCCTGAGGCATAAGTTGTGAGTTGTGAACCCATGGGAAGATTATCAACACAGGCTCTCAGGGGTTTTATGCGTAGTTAGCCTGAATTTATGTTGCCCTGAGGTCTCAATAGCAGGGTGACATACACTCAAAGAAAGCCTTCCGCATTTGCTCAGACTCCTTCTTAGCCAAAGGTAGAAATGCCTCTCCAGGACCATCAGAAGCACATCCATTCCCCATTGCAGTGACAAAATGATGTACAACTTGACATTTGCCTTGGTCAGTTCTGCTCCACAACAGATTGCCAGCATGAGGACAACTTGCAGAAAAATTTCCTTTGTCCACTGTCCTCCTCTCCACTCCAAACGCATGCTTCCAATGTGCAGACATTGAGTGCTATTACCAAATGTACCAAATCTCTGAGCGTGACTAAGCCATGTGTAGTGGGCAGGATAAAAAAGGTATAGAAATGCATTCTCCCTCCTTTATGTGACTCATAATTACATTGAAGACAAATTTTCATAGTGTCCATGTACCTGAGGAAGTGTTTCAGAGGTTTAGTTGGGGCTTTCGTTATTCCATTTATAAAATAAGAGAAAGTTGTACAGAACTCAGGAAGTTACAAAGAGCTGAGTAGTAGGAAATATCAACAGGACTGGATGCATGGTTAAATGAAAGCAGATAAATTTGTTTTAAAATAATCAATAAAAAAAGGGGCACCTGGGTGGCACAGTGGTTAAGCGTCTGCCTTCGGCTCAGGGCGTGATCCTGGAGTTCTGGGATTGAGCCCCACATCAGGCTCCTCCNGGGGCACCTGGGTGGCACAGTGGTTAAGCGTCTGCCTTCGGCTCAGGGCGTGATTCCAGGGTTCTGGGATCGAGCCCCACATCAGGCTGCTCTGCTATGAGCCTGCTTCTTCCTCTCCCACTCCCCCTGCTTGTGTTCCCTCTATCGCTGGCTGTCTCTATCTCTGTCGAATAAATAAATAAAAATAAAATTTTTAAAAAAATAAAATAAAATAATCAATAAAATGAACATGAAGGAATAGCAGAGAGATAGAAAATGATAAGGNATAAAATTTTTAAAAAAATAAAATAAAATAATCAATAAAATGAACATGAAGGAATAGCAGAGAGATAGAAAATGATAAGGCGAATTATGTGTGGAAATTATCCTCTCAGAGAGATTCTACCTCTTCCTTCTGCCATCGGTTCTTGCAAAAGGCATGCAGGTGTACAATCCACACATAGACCCCAGGCATGAATGGTGTGTTGTGGACAGGATCTAAACATTATTTCTGTTTGTGTATTTCCAATGTTATTTTTGTTTAGTCTCTGTTAACAGAACTCACGTGTGTTAAGATCGTACTATGAGGAAATGGGACATTCTGTGTGTTCATTTATATTTTTGAAATGTTATAAACCATTATACCTATTCATTTACTTGTCTAGAAAATTGCCCGTTTTGACTTTTTTTTTTATTACCACAAAGGAAAAAAATTCACGGTATATATATATATAGGCAGATAGCCTGAAACCTCTATAAATAGATTATCCTGCTACTGCTTTTCCTTCTCCATTAACGCCACTTTTTCTAACGGTCATGCCTTTGAAAATAATTTCAACTTTCTTGATGCAACAGCACTTTAGATGTTTTACCAGGCTTTTTGTGAGCGTCTGACAGTAACTACAGTAGCAGTAGAATTTAGATTTGTAACACATTCCTTAGCAAATGTTTTACTTTCTTATCCATTCTATTTAAAATTAAGAAACAGAAGGGAGAGATTTATGATACTTGAGGCACCCTAATTGTCACAGATTCTTACTTTTTAATTTCTTTCAAGATACATGGGGTCATTTTCCTTCATGGCTACTTCATGTTCCCTCTGGGCAAATAACTGCTCACTTCGCTCTGAAATTATGCAATAATTGCCTATAATTTGCCACTTGCCAGAATAATATTTTCTTAACTCTAAGGGGTATTATATTTTTCTTTGCCAGGACATTCCTGGCAAATATAATGAGGGACAGAGCAGATAATGTAACAAACCGATAACACCTTGACAAAACCGTGATTGACACAACTTCAAGAATATAGTTGGGACAAAGTGAGGCAGGAAAAAGGAATCAAGCGTTGGCTAGCAATGAACCTATGTGATATGACAAGGATCATAATGGGAAGCGCTGGTTGCCCAAATATTGATGAGAGCACTCAGAAATCGTATTTTTTGTCCATAGGTAGTATTGACCCAGGTGATGTCTGCGCAAATCCTATCATATGGAGGGCAGTTATTACATCCTGGATAACAGCAAATCCTTCATATCTGGCGAGTGATCCTATACAGGTATAGGTTTGAGAGTGTTTCCTCAAACATTAACCAAATCCATTTTGGCAGGACAAATACAATAGAAGGTTAAATTCGAAAATCTCTTATTGCATAGGATTATTTGGTTGTTTACTTAATAAAATTATGTTTCTGTTAATTTTCAAGTTAGATAAGCAATTCTACTAGTAATAGGCAAGCAACTGGTAGCAAGGGGATTCGCGCTTATATATCCACAAACCATTAATAATGTCCCTAATAATTAACCAACGCACATTATTTGAATATACACGTTCTTTTAATGTGAATTATTTAGGTTAAAAACACTTGTATTTCACATTTACATGAGATGATCCTCATTCATTAAAAAATAATGATACATTTTCCCTACAGCCACTTTTACTCATTAGTCCTCATATTTAAATGAATATGTACTTAATACCTGTTACTGGATTTGAGAACCTTCCTAAAACTGAGGGACTCCACACCTATGGAAGAAATTGACCTGATAATATATAAATAAGATAGAGAAATGAAACAATATATCTATACATGTCTTATTGCAAATAAGTATTTACTATTCCCAAATTCCTGCATTCTAATAATTAAAAAAATAGAAATGTCTATACCGTATCAACCAGACAGACATTACCTTTGAACACTTTGGCCCAATTTGTTCACTATTTCATACATATATTTTTTTTTTCTGAACATGGTTTGAGATAATACTATTTGGCATATTTCACCTTGTTTCATGTTGGAATAGTATTTTACATTGTCATTAATTTTTGCAAATATAAATTTAATAACTTCATTTGATTTCATGAACTACACCCTAATACATTTAACAGTTCTCCTACACAAAGACATTTAGCATTTTTCTGTAATTTTTATTCTTATGAAAAACCCTGCGATGAGAATATCTTTGTCCACGGAGCTCTAAACATGGTAGAGACTATATCTGTAGGCTGCTAGAAGTTGTATAACTTGGTTTAAAAATATGACCATTTGTAGGTACTGGATTTATATTGCAGACGTTGTTATCTTAAATGTATAATTTATCCTCTGATCAAGAAAAACTAAAAACACTTCACTCACGTTATCATAAATGTTTATTTTATTTACATTTTATATTTTGTGTGTGAATTTCCTGAGAGTTTCTGTTCTGTGGTTTCTTCCTCTAATCATCTTTAACTCAAAATCAGACTCTAGAAAAATTGTCAAATTTAAGGTGAACTGAAGGACTTCTCCTTAATATCCTATGTCCTTTTAATGCTATTTTTCTCCTCCAGGATCCACAGATTCTCATTTTCTTTATTAGACTAAGATGTTGAAAAAACTCTGTAATTGTCATTGACCAAATAGTTTTAATTTCTCTAGTTCACCATGAAGCTTTCCCTTCTATTTCCACTCTATATCTGCAGGATAAACAGTCTTAAGTATCCCAATGCATTTGCTACCAGGGATACTTGTGCATGCCTGAGAAGGCTTCTTGCAGGCATCTTGCACGCATAAAACCTGGTGATTGTTTGTAATCCCAACACCATCTTGCACTATTCCCTCCGTGGAGGTTACTTTTTGCCAGTTTATCAATGGCTACCCAAGGGTGTCCCCTTCTTTTTCTATCATTTCACTTGAAGCCTAAAACATAGCCACCTGCCTTAATTGCTCAGAGCTCTATCAGAGATGTTCAGTAAAGTATATTGAAAGTTTGAGAGTAATAGAGACACAATAAAACATACAAAGAAAACCCAACCTTGAGTAATGGATACCACAGTACAGCCACCTTGGAAGACAATTTGGCAGTTTCTTGCAAAGCTTAACATAGTCTCACCATATGATCCAACAATTGTGTTCCTTGGTATTTATCCAGAACAGTTGAAAATTTATGTTCACACAAAGACCTGCACACATGTATATATAAAGCTATAAAGCAGCTTTATTCATAATTACCAAAACTAGAAGCAACCGAGATGTCCTTCAGTAGGTGAATGGATAAATAAATTGTAGTACATCCAGAGAATGGAATATTATTTGGCACTGACAAGAAATGAACTATCAAGCCATGAAAAGTCATAGAGCAACTTTAAATGCATAATATTAAGTGAAAGAAACCAATCTAAGAAGACTACATACTGTAGGATTTCGATGATAGAACTTTCTAGAAAAGGCAAAATCATGGAGATGATAAAGATCAGCAATTAAGGGAAAGATGAAAAGATGGAGCGCAAAGGACTTTTAAGGTAATGAAAATACTCTGTGTGATAGTATAATGATAATTATATGTTATTATACATTTGTCCAAAACCATAGAATGTACAACACCAAGAGTGACCCTCAGGTAAACTATGGACTTTGGGTGATTATGATGTGTCAGTGTACCTTCATCTTTGGTAAGAAATGTACCATTCTCATGATTAATGTTTATAACAGGGGAGGCTCTGCATGTATGGGGGCAGGGAGTAAATGGGAAATCACTTTACTCCCCTCTCAATCTTGTCAACTTAAACTTTTCTGAAAAAAGGTAAATCTTAAAAAAATAGATACCCGTTCTAGAGACTATGCGCCCCTCTGTCTCTCCACATTGAGTCCCCTTCATGGATTCNAACTTTTCTGAAAAAAGGTAAATCTTAAAAAAAAATAGATACCCGTTCTAGAGACTATGCGCCCCTCTGTCTCTCCACATTGAGTCCCCTTCATGGATTCTCTTTCTTAGTGCCGTGAATTGTATTAGGCACCAATTATCTTCCCACAAAGAATTTCTCTAACCCAGTCCTTCACAGCTGAGGACTATTTAGTTCTCTAGGAAGCATTTAACAATGTCTGGAGCCCTTTTGATTACCATGATTGGGAGGATGATGCTATTGGCATCCAGTAACATCCTACAATGCACAGAACTGCCCTCCACAATGAATAATTATCCAAATTGTCAGGGTGAGAAATCCTGCTCTAAACTGTCTTTCTCAGGATGCCTGGGTGGCTCAGCTGGTTAAGTGTCTGCCTCCGGCTCAGGTCATGATCTCAGGGTCCTGGGATCGAGCCCTGCATCGGGCTTCCTGCTCATCAGGGAGTCTGCTTCTCCTCTCCCTTGTCCCCTCCCCCCTGCTCATGCACTCCCTCTCTCTCTCTCTCAAATAAAAAAATAAAAAATGAAATTGAAAATAAATAAAATAAACTGTCTTTCTCAGGATGTGTCTCGGAACAACTGCCTTGTGTCCCCAGAAGAAGAGCAGTTTGTTTGCTTCTTTAAAACCAAAGCCTGCGCCATTTTCTCCTCAGAAATATTTTTAATACTTCTGAGGGCAATCCTCATCTTCCAGAGCAAAATTTGACCCTACATATAGTGTCATCTTTTGTGGCAATAATTATAATGGAAAATTAATTTTCCAAAGTTTTTTCCCTCAATTTAACAGATATTATATGCTGTACCCCAAAGGGAAAATGCGTTCAACAGAGCAACCCCAAGGGGGCTCCATATTCTTTACATGAAATGTCTTTATTTATGTATAACTCTATGAGCATAACAACCTATAAGAAGCCCAGTCTGGCAAGTCCTTCTGACTTGACACATTGCCCCTTAATCTCCTTATAAACTAATGTTTTGAAATGGCATGATTTGGAGACAGAGATAGGGAAAGCAACTTTAAAGAACCANTCCCTCAATTTAACAGATATTATATGCTGTACCCCAAAGGGAAAAATGCGTTCAACAGAGCAACCCCAAGGGGGCTCCATATTCTTTACATGAAATGTCTTTATTTATGTATAACTCTATGAGCATAACAACCTATAAGAAGCCCAGTCTGGCAAGTCCTTCTGACTTGACACATTGCCCCTTAATCTCCTTATAAACTAATGTTTTGAAATGGCATGATTTGGAGACAGAGATAGGGAAAGCAACTTTAAAGAACCAACTGTTGTTATAAAGCCAACACAGTCCATCTGCATTAAAACAAAAAGACAGGGGCGCCTGAGTGGTACAGTCTTGGTTTTGGCTCAGGTCTTGATCTCAGGGTTGTGGGATCGAGCTCCGCCTCAGGCTCCGCACTCAGCGAGGAGCCTGCCTGAGACCCTCTCTTCCTCTTCCTCTGCCCCTCTCCCCCACTCTCCCTTTCTCTCTCTCTCTCTCTCTCATTCTTGCTCTAAACTAAATAAATAAATCATTTTAAAAAGCAAAAAGACAAACATTATATTTCTGAAAGCATCTAGTTTGCTAATTATGCCCTCAATTGATTTTTTAAAAATATCTCTAACGTTTCAGGTGGAAAGAGCTATGCAGAGGTGACTTCATTAGGTCAGAGATAGCCCAGAAAAACAGGTGTATATGTGCCTTATATCTCCATATTGAAATGTATTCATCAATGGGATTCCTCCAAGAATGAAAACATGTCTGACTCATGCTCAAAAATGCAGAAATTGCTAACAGCCTGCCGACATGGCTACTTTCAGAACATTATGAATCAGACCCCACTTAACAAGCTGTTATATGTCCAGAGTAAGATAATTTTATCAGTTTATTTTACTTCGACTGCTAAGCTGTTGAGAAATAGTTCATAGATAAGAAAACACATCAAGAAAAAGTAAAAACTTGGTTTGGTTTCCAGAAGGATCCATCAGAGACATCTCTGTAGATAAAAAGCATGAAGAAATAGTTTATTTTGTTTACTGCTAGACTTCCAGTGCATAGAACCCAGAGAATGACAAGGATTCAATAAACATATGTTGAATGAATGTGTCAAAGTAAAAACAAGGGAGGAGTAAGGAAAACTAAGGAGAAGGACAATGCAGATAAGAGCTGCTTATATATTTGTTGCCTTTTGATTGCAACCCACATTCAAGATCAAAGCAGAATTCAAAGTTTCTTTAATTATCTTTTGGAGGAATTTTTTTTCTACAAAGAGTTGTTATTTAAAGAGTATTTTACCATTAAGTGATATGAGCCCCACTTCAATATACTTAATACTCTGCCATATACTAAATAGAACTGAGAATATTGTCATGCATACTGTCTTACAGACACCCAAGAAACATCAGGGATGTAGGTGTCTCGCGGTCATTAAAAATGAACCCAAGTAAACCAGAATGGGGACATGCCTGGGGGCTTCTGATCTGTCTATAGAATTGCTGCAGATTCGCCTACAACCTCAGTGCCTTTCTTAGCTTCTCTGCTCTGCCTTTATGGCTACCCATCTTCTTTTAGCATGTCAACTGTGCAGGCCCATTTTATACTGGTCTTTCTCAGGTTTGATATTGATTCCATCCCTTCCTTACCACTTCGAATCAGGTCTTTTCTGAGATTTCACAATGATCTCATGCCTCCTACCATGGAAACTGTCCCTTTCCTGGATTCACCCACCACTTTAGGGTTCAACCCCTCCCCTACCCTCATAACTGTTTCCATAATAGCACTAGTGAATAGCTATCAAGACCAGCTCCCAGAAAAGCGAACATAGCAGTTCTCCTATTAAGTTATAGCGCTTGTCCTGAAGCAAGCAGAAACAGAGCAGTTGTATTTAAGAATCTTGTGATATTGAGAAACTGGTGCTACTAAGGGCTACAGATGGGAAAATGCTGTAGGGAGGAAGCAGGAAAATGGCAACTTCCATGAAGCCTGGTACTTGAATACACTTTTTACTGCTGCCCTTATTAAAAAAATAATTATACCTAATGCACCTTGAAATTAGCAAATGGCAATATTAAAGAGTGGTCATAAAATGTAACTTCAAAATTCATTGTTCATACAAGATAGAAAATCAATGTTCAGAAAATCTGACCTTTAAGTAGATCTTCTTCAAATTACAGGTGGTGACTCAAGAAAGTATCACAGTAACACCTAAGCATGGTATAGTAAAATCAGGTTCATTCAATATTGGAAAGGCCAAAGTGTTGTTTAATTCAGAAGTGTTTCCGTCTTAACTCCATTTACTTGAATATGTTATTTGGTAGATTTACAAGACATTTTTCTTCTTTGAAATCAGAAGACCTACTAATCCTAATTGTTTATAAGCCTCTTATGTCTGGATTTCCTTTTACTTACAAACAAATATACACCAAGCATTTTGTTCTACACGCCATCATCATTTGTATTCCATACTCAGTCAAAGGGATGAGAAAGTTTAGATGGAACAGATGAGTCTGACTCTCTAAATTTACAAATGAAAAAAATTGACACTAAGGAAGATTAAATGACCTGCCCAATTTCATTGAGCTTCTAAAGCAAAACTATAACTTGAATCTAGAGTAATAATTTTTCCGCTACAGAATGCTTAAAAATGGAAAAATGCAAGATCAATTTCCTAATCACTACATAATATAATTCTATAATTTATTTCCTAAATGAAGTGTGAGAGTATTGCCTGTTAAGATATTTTTTAAAAGTTAGATTCCACTCTAATGATTTCAGAGGAAGAGTTTTATTTATTGGTGACTCTGATGCCATCATTATATATTAATAGATTCCTTCTTCTTAATTCAGCTTTCATCTCTAATTACCAAAGTGACTATAGCTACCAATGCCAAAAGCTGATTTAAAAGTGCAAAACCAAGCCAAATCAACACAGGCTGACGATTTATTGGCTAAAATTCCCAAATAACTAGCTTATATCTTTTTTCTAAATGTGTCTGATCAACAAAATCAATGCTCAATAAATAATAGGTAATTGGCTGTAATCAACTCTTTAAGCATAATGCGAAGTGAGAGCACGCAAGTTAGAGTAGGGTTTATTTAATGCAGTTCGGTAGTTGAGAAAGCATTGTACTATCAGTTCTCAATAGTAGACCCCTTTTCCTGTGCTGTCTGTAGCATACAGAATTGCTTTTTGGGGGGCGCCTGGGTGGCTCCGTCAGTTAAGTCTGACTCTTGATTTTGGCTCAGGTCATGATCTCAGGGTCATGAGACTGTGAGATCAAGCCCCACATCTGGCCTCCACACTCAGTGAGGAGTCTGCTTGGATTCTCTCTCTCTCCCTCTCCCTCTGCCCCTCCCCACACATGCTTATTCTCTCTAGCTCTAAAATAAATAAATAAATAAAATCTTTGAAAAATTGCTTTTTTGATTGTAGATGCTTACTAGACATCTCTTGAAAAGTTTGATTTGCCTATAATTTAATTGACTAAATTGTAAGCATGATGGCTCTAATGTAATGAGAAAAATAGCATAGAGTAGAGGTAACTATAGAAGGAAAATACCTGTTCATTATGTTTTCTAGCATAATATAAAGAAAGCCTCCTATGTGCAGCTAGAGAATATGCTAATATCTCAAGGTTTGCAACCTTGAGAGCTTCCCAGGTGAAGTCTGAAACCAACCCCCTGGCCTATGCAGGGCAGGGAGAGAACAAAGAAAGAGGCAGGCCACTCCAGATTGGTAGGTGGCAGATTTAATAAACAAGAGAATGTACACATGAGGCTTATCTTCAGCGACAAGAGGATGAGCAGATCTCTGCACCCACCCTTGCCGGAACCTTAAAAGTTTCATGCAGTGACTTTAACATGANACAAGAGAATGTACACATGAGGCTTATCTTCGGCAAGAAGAGGATGAGCAGATCTCTGCACCCACCCTTGCCGGAACCTTAAAAGTTTCATGCAGTGACTTTAACATGATTCCATCACGTGTATCATCCAGGTAGTCTCAACAACACATTGCTCTCTCAAGGCTACAACCTTGAAAGTGGATCCCACTGTGGTAATGGTGGGTAGAATATATACTCCAAGGACCGAGGAGAGGGTGAGGAACCTCAGACTGCCTGGTCCAGCTTGAGTGTCAATCAGAGGTCATGTCCTCTCCATGAGCTCCTCCAACAAGATCCGTTAGCATTTTGGTAAACTTTGAGTACTTAATATGCCGTATGTACTGAGTAAAGCCCTTGGTACATATCATACAATTTACTCCTCACAGAAACATTATGACACGCATTATTATTCCCAATTTATATCTGAGAAGCTAGAGAACAGAAAGCTATAGCAATGGGGTAAGATCAGAGACATGAAGTGTGAGAGCTATGGTGCGGACACAGGCATACCTGACTGCAAAGGTCTGTATTTCAACCAGTTTACAACCTCTCCTTTAAATGTAATGCACTTCTAAGCCATTTACTAAAGGCTGTTAGAAAAACAAAGACGTTGTAAAAAGAAAAAAGTGGAAAATGTTCAANCATCATACAAGTTACTCCTCACAGAAACATTATGACACGCATTATTATTCCCATTTTATATCTGAGAAGCTAGAGAACAGAAAGCTATAGCAATGGGGTAAGATCAGAGTCATGAAGTGTGAGAGCTATGGTGAGGACACAGGCATACCTGACTGCAAAGGTCTGTATTTCAACCAGTTTACAACCTCTCCTTTAAATGTAATGCACTTCTAAGCCATTTACTAAAGGCTGTTAGAAAAACAAAGACGTTGTAAAAAGAAAAAAGTGGAAAATGTTCAAAATTCTCCACACACAGTACAATTTTGATTACTTAGATGACCTAAATGAGAAAACTATCTAATTAAAATAACAAAAATTCTAGATGGGGAAGTTAACATCGAAAAAGGTTGACAGTATTAGTGTGTTGATCTCCAATAGTAACTATCAAGTTTTGACTCATTAATTATGGCATATACAATAGATATATACATATTTACATAAAGTCATATAAAATTTACAATTTTAAAAACTATTATTTTATTGGTTGTCAACAATTAGAAAAAATAAAATAACTAACAAATAAATTATACCCAGTGTGCTGTTAAGTAAATATTAATGACAGCACATCTCTATATGTGTAGAGATATGACATTTAGTAATTTTATTTATTATGCATGTTGGATATATTTATCACCTATAATTATCTTTAGCATATTCTTAATTTCCCCTAAGTCATAACATTTATAATTTTTTTAGTGTGTGGCATAATAAATTGTACACATAAAAGAAGGAAAATAACCGGCTCCTTTTTTGCCAAAAAAGACACTCTTACGAACAACTTAAAAGCACAAAGACACTTAGAAGAAATTTCTTAAAATATTCTGGTAGAAAGAGGATGAAAGACGCACTTATTTATACTTTGTAGGTCTGAGTGTTTGTAGGAAATTCTGTTCTTGCAACATTTTGAGTAATTTTCTCAAGTGTTCATGAACCAAATTACCGATCTTCACGAAGATGAGTAATTATCCAAACAGAATGCTTCCTTGTGAATACTGCAAACACGATTAAAGATGCACTAACGTAAATTATGCTGCAGGGTACCACTCTATCCCTTGTATTTTTTCACTTGGTAAAAAAATCTTGAATACGGCCACAGATCTATTATTGGTTCTATTTTCGTCCTAACATCTTTAAAAAGCAGTGGCGTACAAGATACATCTGGCCTGAGAAAGGGACAGAAATTCTGGTGCTCCATCCCTTCACCTTAAGGCCCCCTTCACTCTCAGAAATGACCACTGTGTTTGGGAAAGCTGTCAGTGTTTGTGTTGGTTTGATTTACCTGTCTAATTTGGATTGTAATTATGCCCACTGGGTGGGGAATGGGACTAACTTTGTGTTCCGACAGCACCTGGTGCACAGTTGGATTTCCACTAAGTGTTGAATAATCATCTACAGAAATCAATTTAATATTAGCAAACTAGGCCTCTGTGCAGTGAAATTCTTTTTTATCTCGAGGAATTATTGGGGAAATTCTAGCTTAGCCAAGAATGTGCTATACTTGGGGTCATTCTGTCCTCCAGGAAAATACCATGTGTCTTCCAAGTGCGCTTTCTGTCTATAACAGACAAGAACAAAGCAGTGAACTCTGAAATGAATGAAGTGCAAACGGGAGAGGAAAAGAGCATGCTTCCCATGCCATATTCTTTCGGTGTGTTCCCTGAAAAGGCTGGCGTGGAGACTTACGAAGCAGATGCAGCCCTCTAGGCAATGCATGTGTCGCGTGTTGTCTTCCTAAAACCATGTGGCCATTGAGACTACCTAAAGAGCGTGCCCTAGGATGATAAGTTTCTAGAGCGGCAAGACCTTCAGCAAGACCAGAAGCTTGAAATGGAAGCCCAGAGATACGAAGTGGTGTGCTCAGAGTCATGCCTGTGATGGAGTGGTGCCTTTTTCACAATGCTACCAACCCTCTCCTAAACCAAAAATAATAAACACATGAATCTGTCGCAGGCATAAGCAGAAAGCTCTGTGCTTAAAATGGTTATTTTATATATTGCTCTTAAAAAATAAACTTTATCTCTGTTCGTATTTATATTTAGTTAGAGAGAAAATAAGTCAAACAAAGACTGCTATCCCACTGCTCAGTGTGGAAAGTAATGTCATGGTGTTATTGATCACTGGGTATCATTCAAGTATTTGTTAGAAAATCTGGTATTTTGTTCTGACTTGCATGTACCTGCCTTTTCTCCCCTGCTATTTTGAACACTTATGCGAAGCGATTTCTATCTTGCCTTCTTCCCAGTGGGGTGTTGATTGCCCATCCAAGGCTCATAATTGGTTTGGTTCTCCAGACCCATTACTCTGATATCTGANTCTTCCCAGTGGGGTGTTGATTGCCCATCCAAGGCTCATAATTGGTTTGGTTCTCCAGACCCATTACTCTGATATCTGAAATATCAGAATGATAGTAGCATTGGATACATTAACAACTGCATTTCAACACTTCTATCTTTGGGTAATGGACTCAGGGCAGAGTGCTTTGATCTATCCCGTATTATGGTAGCCACTGGGTCTTTTTCTCTTTCAACAAAATTATGATACAAATGAAGTAATATTGTTTAAAAATCTTGGTAATCATACACACTGAAAGCTATTCCCTGTGTGTTATTTGCTATGTATGATAAAAGTCCTCTACAACCTGTGCTGATTGTTGAATTATAGGTGACACTTTGGAACAAACAATTGAATGTGATTTTATAATTTGGGATCGTATATAACTATGACTTTTGGAGAAGATGGGTTATCTACTTAGAAAGAAAAATGCATTCTGGTTCACCATTCAATTGCCTTATCTAACTTGCTGGACCTTTTCTCATGCCCCTTTGAAATAAAAATAATTAGAATAATTAGTGATGCCACTATTTTTGCCCCAGTACTAAATACACATGTGGGAGTTATACATATCCTTCTTTAAATGGACATGCCATCACTTGATCAATACCTGGAGATTTATTGAACTTAACACACATTATTTTACTTTTTTGCACTTTTTCTTTTCCTGAACTTAGAGAAAACACCGTGACAGAGTTATATGAAAATTCATACTTCTACCTTGAAATGTTAGTTTATGCCTGATAAAAAGCAGTGTTTTTGGCTAAATAGAATTATAAAATATAAAAATTTAAATTAGAAATANCGTGACAGAGTTATATGAAAATTCATACTTCTACCTTGAAATGTGTTTATGCCTGATAAAAAGCAGTGTTTTTGGCTAAATAGAATTATAAAATATAAAAATTTAAATTAGAAATACAAGGCAATATTATCCTGACAGAACTACCAAAAATAATACAACTAAATATGGTATATATTCAATTCATAATTCACGTTTTTTTCCAGAGAGGCAAAAAATAATTGCCAATTTATGTCAATATCTAGATGGAACATGATAAGTCCCTTAGCTTTCTTCCCAAATGGTGGGTTTTTGCTAATTGTCAGGGAAGCCTATTTCTGTATTTGTATTCCTGTCTCTCACATCTGGGCACGGGAGAAGTATTGCTGGGTGATAGTTCCACCTCTAGTCCTTCCTCTGCTGTCATGGCCTCTGGTGATTCCACAGGGTAACCTAGAATGAAAGCAGAAAGAATTTATCTTATCTGTGGTCTGTGAAAGATGAATAATTTCCTTTCCTTTCCTTTCCTTCCCTGAGAATCTAATGCCGTATACAACTTCTCTAGTCTACACACATGCAGAAATGGAGTCCAGGTACATAAAGTTGTTTACTGCGTGTCACGTGGATTTCAAATGAGCAAAAGAAATTGTGGGAATTCGAGATTAGAGCTTGCAGCTCCTTCTAACAGAGTAGTGCTTTTTACCATAAAAGGATAAAGCTTTTAGAGCTAGGCTTTTTAAAAGATTGATCATTAACGAGGGGCTCCCTCCTTCCAAAACTCTTTTTTCACATCTCTCACTATAATCTCCCTGTCAATGGGAGCACCTCAGACTTCCACCTGATGCTAAAAAGAGCTCTCTGTTCCTGTGTACTGGAGCCATAGGGAAAGGGAGAGCCAAAGGCGACACTCAACTCCATTCTTCCTGCTAGAGAGATCTGGAGTTGATTTTGTCACTTGTTAACCTCAGAGGCAAACACATCTCATGGAGGAAAACTTGCATTTTTTTTTCATAGATAATATACTAGATTCTCAAAGGAAGAAAGGACATTTCTCCTGTGTTTTTTTTTTTAATCCTTATAGCGTTACTGAAAGGCAACAATAAATGATAAAAATGTCACTGTTGTACAAAGGAGCTATAGATTTCTGTCTTGACCAGGCATATTTGAAAAAGGTTGACAAAAGCGCAGATCCTGGGCTTTTCTGTGATTGTTTTTTTTTGTTTTCTTGTTTGTTTTTTAATTTCAAACTTGCCCTAACCTTCATTAGAGGACTCTTATTTTTNCTATAGATTTCTGTCTTGACCAGGCATATTTGAAAAAGGTTGGCAAAAGCGCAGATCCTGGGCTTTTCTGTGGTTGTTTTTTTTTTGTTTTCTTGTTTGTTTTTTAATTTCAAACTTGCCCTAACCTTCATTAGAGGACTCTTATTTTTGCCTATGTTTTTCCTTCTTTAGGGAAGAATTTCTACATATCTAATATGGCAGTCAAGTAAGTTATCAGCAATATGAGATATAATCATGATGTATTACTAGAAGGTATGTACTTATAAATATATATGGAGCACATGCCTTTATTAGCATCCCTGGATGGAGTGCTTTGGGGCTCCCAGGCTAGGGCCAGATTGGTGATTCAAACCAAAAGGTCAGAGTTTTGGTAAGTTACACAAAGGATTTATCTATGGGGAAATAAGGGGAAGTCACTGAGAGGCAGGGGAGACTGTTGACCATAGGGGCTGCTAGGGAGTGATTTCTGGAATTTATCCTTCCTCGTGCCTGCAGGCTGTTACCTAGGACCTGTTCTTGCCTGAGGGGACTAGCCTCAATTTAAGGTTCCAGCAGGCTGTTAGTCATAGAATGGATGCCAAGGCAGCAATACCACAACAAAACTTAACCACGTGACAATCACCATCCAATCATTATTTTCCTCTATGTACTTTCTACTTTGGAGCTGAATTATTTTGTAAACTAATGATGGCCTGATTCTTACAGGAGTAGTATATTTAATTCCAGAATTATATTTGTATTTAGAAAAACAAATTTAGTTTCCTGCATATCTTATCCAACTTTAATTATTTACTTTTGAAATAGCACTACATAGATGATAATCAGTGATATTATTATTTGTAATAAGAAATATATATTAGGTCTTTGTCCTTGTTTTGTTTCGGCCACTGAGTTCCCAAAACTTCTAAAATTTCCTGTGTTGAGACTGATCAAGGTGTCTCTTGTTGTGTTAATACGGTGACTTTTAGAATCTGCCTAAAACGGGTTGGTTGCCTGAAGAACCAACTGTGATTGGAGGGTTGGAACTTTTAGTCCCACCTTCAACCCCAGAAACTGGAGAGGGGAGAAAACCTAAAAGTTGAATCAATAACTAATGGGTGATTTAATCAGTGCTGCCAATGTAATGAAACCACCATAAAAACCGAAGAGGACAGGGCTCAGAGAGGTACTGGGATGATGAACACAGAATTTTAGAGAGAGTGGCACCCTGCAGAGGGCATGGGTTCTGTGCCCTTTTCCTATACTTTGCCCTGTGAATTTCCTTCATCTGGCTCTTCCTGAGTTATATCCTTTTTAATGAACCAGTATACTAGTCAGTAATATGTTTCTATGAGTTCTGTGAGCCTCTCTACAAACTCACTGAACCCAAGGAGGAGGTTGTGGGAACTTTCAATCTGTAGCTGGTGGGTCAGGATCACAGGTGACAATCTGGGCTTGTGACTGGCATCTGAAGTTGTGGAGGAAGGGCAGTCTTATAGGACTGAACCCTCAACTTGTGGAATGTGATATTATCTTCAGTAGGTAGTGTCAGAACTGAGGTGAATTCTTGGAAGTCCTGCTGATTTCTGAGAATTGCTTGGTGTTGTGTGGGAAGCCCCCCACCCCAGCAAACATGTTGAAATTGGATACAGGAACCTAATTTATAATCACATATGAGAAAATGTCATTTATATATAATAAATAATATATAATATATATGATATAAATTATATAATAATAAATTTATAATATATAAATAATAAATTTATATATAATTGTTATTTATATATAAAAATTTTAAATGTGTAATTATAGAAATACTGATATTATTAATCTATATGAAGTTGCATAATTTATATTAATATATAACATGATCACATAAATGTATATAATTTGTATTGTATATATCATTACATACATACATATGGAGCAGAGATCCTAGCACTGTGTAACTGGTAAGTCAAAGTCAAGTAGATTTAAATGTACTCATTCACACCAGAATTTAATGAAATAAACAAGGTAAAATATCAGGACAAGGAATATCTTCCATATAATTATAACTGTCACCTCTTCTCTTTGTTACCGTTCTTAAATCACATAACAGCCTTTTATAAAGTTGGTAAAATTTTTTCTAATGTTTACTGAAATTGTCTCTATTCTTAAATAAAGGCTTTTTGGGACACAAATATCGGTGGTTTTTGTAAAAATAGTTTTGATTTAATATAGGTGATATTAATGAGCTCAGTTATTAAATATAAATTTAAGCACTGACTCTTTTTGCAATGAACAACTTGTTTCTACAGTTTAGTGACTTGAATGGCAACATTTCTAAAGACCATTCATAAATTACATTGGTCTTATGTTTTCATTTTCAGGAAACAGTAGTCTGTGAATAATAAATGTCCATCATAAGAATGCCTGTTCTCTTGTTCCAAATTAATCTAAAAGTCATGCTCACTTCTTATGGAAGGCTTTATGGAAATGTAGGTTATTCTTGCTCTTTTTATCATAGTTTTTATTATAGAAGTTGATATTTTAAAACTTTGATCTTTTCTTCTGTGCCTTTTAGGTACTTCAGAAGCAACTAGGCAGACACCAGAGGGAGCCCAAGTTACCTACCTATCTCAGGAGCTAAAGTGACATCATCCTTCAGCTTATTTATTAGTAGGTTTAATATTCAGACTGAGCCCAACACACCTAAGAATGAAAAAAAACCGAAAAAAAGGTAAAACAAATAGCTTAACTTATTGAGGTTTATAAAAAATAAACTGCACTATATATTTTCACTCTTTAATACTATCATTTAAAAGATTATTTTAAATGTAATTACTCTGACATTTTCCAATAAAATGCAAAGGCATGAGCAATTTCTATCTAAACTACTTGGAATCTAGCGTGAGAGATGGAGACATGAGGGGTAAAGTCAGCTCCTCTAGGGTTTGAATGTCGGTGTGGTTGGGACATAGGATCTATCTCCCTGCCCTGTTGTAAGAACATGTTGGTTTGCAGTATTCACAGGCTATCATTTGGCTTTATTGTTTCAAAGATGATGAAACGCTTCTTTAAGCCCCTTTGCCACTTCTGCAAAGGGCACCCACCACCCAGACTTTATTTTTTCCCTAAATCGAATGTATATAAAAAACAATACCTAACACTCAGTCAATTCACTTTTTATTCGGGCCTTGGGCAATAACAAAATAGAGACTGCAACATTTTACCATGCTCATAAGTTAGTGATACAAGGTCTCTGAAACAAGCACGCCAGGCAAAAGACAGGGAGAGCTTGTGTTTGGGCTGATGCTTTCTGGAGCTTCAGCTGTTCAACAATAAAAAGAATTTCTAAATTCCCTTTAACAGCTTCTCAAAAGTGCTTATTGATTTCATGTTTTTGAAATAATTCTAATGCCACATCTTATGAAAATAACATCCTATTTGCCATGAATGTTTAATGCTCTTTGGTTTTGTTGTTGTTTTTGTTTTTTGGCATATTCTGTCAGAATAGATAGTGTGTTTCACAGCGGTAGAGGGAAAAAAAAATTCTGGCTTATTTAGAATTAATCCAGAAATGAGACTCCCAGAACTCCTTTTGGAAATCATTCTTCCAAATTCCTAAAGAAGGTATTTTTTTTAAAGATTTTGTTTATTTATTTGAGAGAGTAGGAGAGAGAGCACGAGATGGGGGAAAGTCAGAGGGAGAAGCAGACTCCCTACTGAGCAGGAAGCCTGATGTAGGGCTTGATCCTGGGACTCCTGGATCATGACCATGAAGGCAGATGCTTAACCTCCTTAGCCACCCAGGCCCCCCTTCCTAAAGAAGTTTTAATTAATGTTGTTAAAACCTTTTTTAAAAATAATTTTGTGAGTGATTTTAAAATGTGAATTATTTGGATACACCTTCAAAAATCAAGTTTATGATAATTATAATGCATATCTCTTTTGAAATAATTATAATGCATATTTCTGATCCTTTTCATTAATCCATTTTCCCTTCTGGTCTTTCTGTCATCCATTGATAACATTTATCTTAATTCCTGAGAGCTTCTTTTACTGCCACCATTTCCCCCCAAAATGTAGTGACTTCCTGCCAACCTCCCCTTCCTCACCATTGCCAGTCCTCTCTACCTATTTCTAAAATAATCTTCTGTAAGAAAAGGAATAGATATCAGCTGTTGCACTAAATAACAAATTAAATATGTGTATTTACAATGTAGGGAATGTTTTCATTTCTTGGATTTTTAAAACTGACAAGAGCATTATCAGGCAGGAAGAGGGGATTTTCAGGGGTGAAGATGTTACTTCTTGATTGCACGTGACATTTTATTGTGGGCAAATACGTGTGCATCTGGAAGAAGCAATGCTTTATTTTTTAAAATGTGTACACTCACTATCAGTACGACCAGTATCTAAAAATGTGTATATTCCTCTCATAATCATTCATTTGGGAAATATTTAAATATGTATTTTCAGGGAATTAGTCCAACTTTTTTTTTTTGCTAACAAGACTCGACAATATGCAAATGTTTTGAAGTTTTTTTAGGCTAATGGCTAATTAAGCTATTTATCAACAAAATGCAATCATCTTATATCTGGTGCCACTCACTATTAACCATGTGACCTTGACCCCATTTCTTAGATCCTCTTATTCTCAGTTTCCATGTTTGTAAAATTCTAAAAATGTTATGTATCTCATTGAAATGCTTTCAGAATGTAATGGATAATTTATATGAAATACTTAGCATACTATATTTCTTAATAGCCCCTGAATAAATGTGAGATAACTTCACACTATTCTCTAAATGAGTACTTTAATTATATTGGAAATAAATTGTCACGTTCATAAGTTTTTCCTCCAGCATACTATATTGAACTTTTACCAAAATAGGTAGGTAGATAGATAGATAGATAGATAGATAGATAGATAGATAGATGATAGAGGTATTGTATTGAAGTGTACCAAAGAAGATATTACAAATCAATCAGAAGGTGTATCACATGTCCCTTCCCCCCCAATCTCTCATATATTTTTGTTTTTTCTCAGTAATAAATCAATAGAGAGTAGACATCTTTATTAGAGATGTTAAATCCAATTATAGGGGCTCCTGGGTGGCTCAGTCCATTAAGCCTCTGCCTTCCGTTCAATCCATGATCCCAAGGTCCTCTGATGGAGCCCGGCTTAGGGCTCCCTGCTCAGAGGGGAGTCATCTTCTCCCTCGCCACTAACCCCCACCCCAGCTTGTGCTCTCTCTCTCTCTCTCTTTCTTTCTCTCAAATGAATAAATAAAATCTTAAAAAATAATAAATAATAAAAAATAAAAATAAATCCACTTATAGTCTGCAATATACATTCTGTGTTAACCTAAATCCTGAGTTTCTATTTCCCATCCGTAACTAGAGTCCACTTCCCATGCTCCTCCCTCACCTGTCCTGGCCCCACACATCCCCCTGCCAGTCACGCACAGCAAGCAGCCTTGCCTGAATTCTGCGGTTTCTTTCATTACATTAAGCTTTTTATTGAAGAAATAAAACAAACAAACAAAAACCAGAAGCTCATTAAAAGTGTTTCACGTTGTACTGTACCCTTTGTGCTCCACGCCTTTTGCGTAGGAAAGAAAAGCCCTAACCTGGCATTTGTGATTCTGCAAGCCGCAATGGCTCATCTGGTCTTAGCCCTATTTTCACTTCGGCTCAAGGTACCAGGCAACCAGTTTGGCAGCTGAGCATTTCTTCCATAGCTCAAAGTGCCTTTCCCAGTATACCTAGTCTAAGTTTATAAGCATTTTCTGATTACTTGTTTGGGATTTAAAACCACATCCATGAAAAATATTAAGTGAATGTTCAAAAACATGTCACAGAATTGATAAAGAGGATTACTACTTTCTGTCAGCAGCATATGTCTTAGTTTAATTTAAATACTTGATGAATAAATATGTACCACAGTGCCATGAGTGTTGAAAATTTAGTCAAAATGAAAAACATGGCCATCTTCTTCAATATTAGCTAGGAAAAAAATCCTAGGCACATAGTGGGCAAGCAATAAATACAGAAAACCATTGATCACGTTGCAATTTACTGAAAAAAAAATACTTATTCACTATAACTCAGATACAAGAAAGTAGGAATAAAAAAGTATATCCTTAATTTTTTAAATGTAATATCTTCTTCTCACATTAACCGTTGTACATACTTAAAAAGACAGAAAAAGTTTCAAAATACAGTAAGCTACTTATATCAAGCAGTAAGGAAGTGTCCCCATAATTTGGACACTATTTTGCCAATACTCTATTTTTAAAATGCTGCTAGAAATTATATTGGTGCATTTTAGCCATTTTACAAAATGTATAGCACACTCTTAGTGAAGAGGTTTCTCTGTCTTCGTGACTTTCAGGTGGTGCATTTGCTACATACTGATTTAGAGACAGGGCATTCAATTATAGTGAAGGGAGCTGTATATCCAATTCCCTCTGCGCAGGTTGTGCTTGGGAGTTGCCCCTTCATGCTCCTTTACTCTCCATCATTCAGACAGAACAGGTGGTTGCCATGGGCAGCGCAACATTAGAGGAGGCATGATCGTTTAGTGACTGCTGATCGTACGAGCCACTGCAGTCCATGAGGACTTGAGTTTCTGCGTTTATTTTCCGAATTAAAAATCCTAGAACTATTTAAGCCTAGATAACTGGAAAAGGCCTGCTTTCCAAAATATCCTTATTTTTTTCCCCTCCATCCTGGAAAAGTTTAGCCAGCTTTTCTGTGTGGGGAAGGTGGGAAGTGGGGGGTACCGAAAGCTTCATTTGGAAGCTATCAGTCATGTTGTGAAGTCATCACATAGAAACAAAATAGAGTTTTTCTTTCTCTCTTTTTAATTTATTTTGTGGGTTTTATTATGCTTTCAATATGCCTGCATGAAATGGTTTGTCAAGGAAAAGCTATTTCATCTCTCCATGTAATAGATTACATTCCTTTTCAATCGTTTTGACTGATAAGCAATTACTCCAAAATTCAGCATTCAGTAAAATTTTGTTTATCAGAAGGAATGGAGTGTAACCAGAACATAGGTAATCCAAAGTGATGAATAATACAAAAATCTTTAATATTAAATTAAATTTAGCTTTGCATTTGCAATTAAAAAATTAAGCTGGCATCATTTTTCCTTTTATTTGTTTATACTTAACAAAATAAAGCTCTTTTCAATGACTGTTTTGAATGTTCTGAATATTATGACATGTTATACCTCATTTTATATTTTAGATACATGCAAATACACACATACACGTTTACTTTCATCTTCCTAGAATAATACCCAGCATTATAACCTTCAATCATTTATTTTGTCCCACCTACTCCAACCGGAAAACCTCATCGGTCACTTTTTTAAAAAAATGCTTTCTCTGCCTTACTATGCTACAACTCTAATTCAGAAAAAAATACATATATATGCAAACAAAACTAGGAAACAAGAATGAAGGCATACCAAACACAGCCCGGAACAATTATCAGACAACATCAACACTTTGGTTATAGAGTTGTTTGTTTGGTGGCTTTGATGGGAATTTGAAACCACATTGAATATTTGTCTCCAGGTACTCTCAGTTATAGACATGTTGAGAATTGTTAGATAATATTAAAGATAAGTCTAAAACCTTCCAGTACTAGTTATTGCATCTGATAATCTTTCCACTGAAGTGTTTTCCCACCGTGAAATGATGGGCTCAAACGTAAACAGGGGCATCTCTGGGGCTTCCTTTGAGGCATTTCATCCTACAATCCAGCGACTGGAGCTGATTGTGAGGGGCATTTGACATGTCTGAAAAATGTACAGTTATGTAAATAAGACACATTTTTATGGAAATAATGAAAAATGATAGGAGGAAGTGGGATAACTTTGATTAATTAAGGGTAAAATACCTACGCATATATTTATGTAGTGTAAAGAACATCAAAAAAGGTGATAATTTATGTAAAGAATTAAAGAGTTTAAATAACAAAATTGAGTTTGCCAGAGTTATTCCTTACACATAAAATTCTATACAAATGGAATATTTTAAGCTCTAAGTCTGAAAAATAGTTTGTATATATCTTTTTTTAAGATTTTAATTTTTTATTTTAGACAGAGAGAGAGAGAAAGAGAGAGAGCATGAGTGGGAAGAGGGACAGAGGGAGAAGCAGACCCCCCACTGAGCAGGGAGTCCCATGCAGGGCTTGATCCCAGGACCCTGAGATAATGACCTGAGCTGAAGGCAGACGCTTAATCAACTGAGCTACCCAGGCGCCCCTATATTTTTCTTAATATAAAATTTCTCTTTTATCACGATTACAACTAGCATACCAAGAGCTCTAGCTTCTTCGGTCTACAATCAAACATGGAGGTAATGCTACATGTTTTTTTTAATGCTTACTTCTCATGGAAATAAAGAAACCAGCTTGTTTTGAAGCTGCAGAGACTCCAAAAGAAAAAAAAATTGTGGAACAGATTTAAGTATATGGTTTTTTATTATACGTTTGGATTAAGGGATAAATTAACAGCAAAAGTAAGAAAATAAAGAAATTGAACTTTATCAAAACCACATGGCAAATCATAGGACAAAAGTGAAAAGAATTTGCTGGAGAGAAAAAAGAGCGTGTGGGTTGCAAGAAATAATGCAAAAATAAAAACATTTTATTAAGAAGTAAGTATGTGGTCATGAGTTATGACTACCATTTAGAAAACAGACTAAATTTGAAGAGCAGCAGCATATCAATAAACACAAGGGCCAAATTTTTAAATGATGATTCAGGCTATTTAAAAAATAGTTAAGATTCATTAAAGTATAAAATGTGAAAACACAAAAGAAAGTGCATAGAATGATGAAAAGAATTTAATGGCAGAAATGAAAACATTTGCAATAAAAGTCAACCAAGATTAAAAGATTGTGCAGAGTGTATTTCTCCTTTGTGTGAGAGTCTGTGTGAGTTTCAAATGGAAAATAGGATGGTAAAACTTAGAGACTGTTTTGTTCTGTGATGTTAAAGTCTACTTTCTAAAAATGTGCACCCTGATCTCATGGAAAACATGACATATACTAAATTATGTCTGTCAAAGATGCAGTATTACACTGGGTACCAAATCTTATTCACTGGAACAGTGTCTCTGTAGACCCTGGAGTCATCCTCTGGTCATTAACTTTGTGTAGATCTCAGAGGTCCTATGTCTGTGGGATTTCTAGGACATATTACTACGCTTTCACTTAGGTCATCACAGAGTTCAGAAATTCCATTAAAAATTAATCAATGGTGACAACTAAGCACTTAATTGTTTGTTTGGAAAATGATTTTGCACCAGGTAACAGCGTAACCTCCCTTTCTATTCCATCCTTTGACCAAGACCTTGGGGACCCTTCAGTGTATCAAAGGCTTCTGAAAATGCTCTGTGCCTGACAATCAAGCAGGTCCCTATTCACCACCTTGTAAAAAGAATGGAGGATGAAGATTGGCCTGAACTTCTCTTAGGTGATTTAGAGGTTTCACCGTTCCATCGTTGTTTTGGCACGAGGAATTTATGCTTTCAAAGCCCAGTTTTAAAAGACTAGAAGCGAAGGGATTTTAGAAATTTGTCAATTCCCTGTTCATAAAGGCTTGGTAGCAATAGAAATTGATCACTCCCTCTGTCATTCCTTTTTTATTTATAAGAAACATTTGGCTGTTTATTCCAGAGCCTCTTTTCTTTTTACTCATAGTGAGTGCACGGCATATCTATGATCATCAAATAACTGCCTAGAGATTTTTGAATCTTAATTTTGTCAAACTTCATATTAACTATTCATCTAAGTGTAACAGGGTGCCTATGAAGAGAGAGATTAAATACAGTGCCCTTTCATAAAAATCTTTAAAATGCCAGCCTCTTCTTTAAGTGCCTGGAGCTGACTAGATTTAGGAAACAAGTAAATGAAATTATACTTAATTTACAGAGCAAAGTTTTTTTTTTTTTAATTTAACTTTGTGACAGTTATGTGTGCTTTGCCTGGGTTACTCATTCAGTTGTCATAACAAATCTTTAAAGCAGATACTAGTTTTACTCTCATTTTATATATGAGGAATCTAAGTCTTGTAAACATTAAATGTCTTGCCCAGAGTCATATAGATATTAAACTGTAGTAGCAAGATTCTATGAACTGTATTCTTCACTACAATTCCCTACTATTATAATAAAATTAACATGGTTTCACAATAGGTGAATGACCATATTTGACTCTACCGTCTGAGAGCTTCAGGCTAGGTGGACATCAGCTAGTAAGGTGACTTGGTAATACCCACTGATAAGAAACTATTTGAACAGTGTAAATTAGTTGACATTATATTTACACAATCTCTAGCTTTTGCTTTTCTATTACACACCAAGGACGTGCTAAAATTTTTCATGATAATGTGAATTATTTTCAAATCAAATCAAACTTTGACAAGTCAAGAATTTAAAATTAGTAAAGAACAATATGCATATGGAATTAAAGAAGTCATCATGAGGTTGAATTGTGTACCACTTAAAAATAGAATAGCTGCAAATAAAGAGAAGTATTACACACATGAAGGCACAGAGTTGGGATCACCATTGGCTTTACCGCTGCTGTCTTCCCACCTCTTTCCCCAGTGCGCTCCTGCCCCTTCAATTATACACTGTGCTACTTGGGTACCAGGATCTCCGAATCTCCCTACAGCTCCACAGGCCTCTTGTTCAGAAAGCATAGAGCTAAGTGTGGCAGGTAGCTGCTGGAAAAGATGCCACTATTGAGCATGTTTTTAGCGACAAGTGAACAGAACATCAAATTTTGGATTTTCCTAATGTACACACTGCCTGCACGGTCTGGAGGCGTGAAACCTCAGATCTTGCTCCTTGGTGTCACTCTTTGAGATACGAATGAGGCTGCTTCAGAGGAGCAGTGACTAGCCCATGATCCCTGGCTGCCCGGTCTCTACCATGATGCCCTATAAGCTAAGGTTATCAGTTTCTTCATGGGCCATCTGTTACTCATTTGGGACACATAAGGATGCCATAGTGTATCATCTAGAAAGCTCTCCCCTTGAGCATTTTCTGGAATACCATTGTTATACTGACCTCTGTTAATGAAAACTAAAAATTAAATTAAAAATACAGGCTAATGACTACCTGCTTTGCACCTAAAACTGAAGATAAAATTTAGTTTATGCTGTATTAGCAGTTATTTTGATTCACATCTATATGTGTTCAATTGGCAGTTACTACTATTACCAAGCATTGTTGTTTAGTTTATGAAGACTACAGAAAAAAATTTGTACTCTGGTAGAAAACTATGCACTGTCTACAATACCCTTCTGAGTTATTTGATTCTAGTCTTTTCTTATCTTTGAGCTATTTTGCAAAAATAGTTTGCAGGTCACTGTTGAGCATGCAAATTCCACTCTAGCTAGTAGAGGTTCCATCGACTTTTCTCTCCCACCCGAGGGAAATCCAACTTTGCCTCCAAGTACACATTAATTTGAATATTCCTAATCTATAAATGTGTCTACTTTTTGTATTCTCTTTTGAACCAAATGTAACATCTACCCAGGCCCTTCATTAAATAAATTAAATAAAATGTTAACAATTATTTATTTTTTTCTGAAAATGACTTTTTTTTAACAAAACTGACTGATTTACTTCTATCTTGCAACCCATAAAAAAATGTAAATTTAAATGAGATAATGTATGTTGAAAATGCTTTGCCAGTTCTGAAGCCCTTTGCAAACAAAACATAGAGTTATTACAATAACAAATTAAAGGGATATAAGAAATAACTTACTGGAGAAAAATCTACTATTTTCAGTAGAAAGGGAATTGTAAGTTTTATTTCTCTGTCAGAATAAATTCAGGTACACCAAAAATAGCAGGAAATGGTGATCAGAGCTGAGAAAACAGCATTCAGAGCGTGATGAATTGTTTAAAGAAAATCAGCCTGGATCACAGGAAGACAACCACATCTGACAAACCTGATAGTATTTTGCTTGATAAAATAATACAGTTGTCAGAGAAAATTGGGGACATAATTTTCCTACAGTACAAATCGTTCCCTAAATGACCAGATAGAAAACTAAATCTACAAGGTCAACCATTATGGAGGGATGTGGAAGACAGCTACTTGGATAAAGAGCTGTCTTGAAGAATGAAGACAAATGATAACAAAAGAAGAAAAACCTTCGCATGGGTAGGAGTGACAAGTGCGATGTATCAAAGACCCACATTAGTTCCAATTGCAGAGAGTTACATACCAGGGATGTGAAAGGCAGAATACTCACCAAGATAAACAAGTGTTCATTTGAAAAAACTTTGGCTCTAAAGTCAGCAATTCATTCAGGGATTAAAGTCACTAACTTTTTGAGGATTTGGCAAGGCTGTGTTGAACAACGATTTTAATAGACCAATGACTTGAATGTTATTTGTTGTCGTAAGACTGGACAATTAAGCCACTGACAAGGAAAGAAAAGATAATGTACAATTCTTTAAGGTTACAATATATTAAACAAGAAAAAGTATGTTGGGTATGTAGTGTGTGTGTGTGTGTGTGTTTGTGTGCATGCGTGTGTGTATTCTCATTCAGACAAGCAATAGAATAATCCTTGCCTTTTGTAGTGTCCTTTCCGTTTTTACCCGAACCAGACAAGCTGATGTCATCATTTCAAATCTCAACAGAAAGTTGCCTATTTATTTTAGCAGAACAGGACACAGTAATAAAAAAATAGTGCTGAAATCATGAATGTAGCAATAAGCAACCAAACTGAAATTGCTGCACAGCTTCAGTGTTTTTAAAAGTAGCCAATCATCATGCTACTTCAAACAATTTGATAATTGAACAGATACGAGTTGCAGACAAATACTAAAGTTAATTAAAGATCTGTATTTGGTAAGGGCAGGTGGTAGGTCGGGAAATGAACTGTAGGGAGGATATTACATAATCCTTTCAAATGAACTTAAACTGTTTTGTTTTCCTAAGTATACATTCAAGACATGAAAATTATGAAAATATAGCAAAGCTTATGGAAGAAAAGACCTTTAAAGAATGGATATTTGATATTTAACCTGCATGTATGTAATGTTAGTTTCATTGGCCATTGGTGGTGGTGCTGGTTTACTTTAAGATTAAAGAGAGTTACAATATTGTACTAATAACTCCTCTAGACATCTTTTTAACAAAAGTTATGTCAGTTTTTAGAAAAAAAAATTTGAATACCCAGCTGTAAAATACATAGAAAAGAATGGAGCCTATGATTTTTATATATAATAATATAAGTATGTCCCACACTTTTCTCTTTTTTCCCCCCAGCATGATGCACAAAATATAGGCTCAATAAATGACTCTAAATTTAAATGATTAAGATTTTTAAGAACTAAAACTCCAAGTGAGAATATTAAAATTTTACAACCTGATACTGAATGGAAATGGTGTACAATATGTGT
Organism: Ailuropoda melanoleuca; assembly: GCF_002007445.2. Classification (NCBI taxonomy): domain Eukaryota; kingdom Metazoa; phylum Chordata; class Mammalia; order Carnivora; family Ursidae; genus Ailuropoda; species Ailuropoda melanoleuca. Next base: position 21,925,382 of record NC_048218.1, read on the forward strand.
CCGTTTACCTCTTTCAAAAAAAAAAAATTAAACCAGCACTGTCTCCCAAAACTTTCTGCAATGATAGAAACTTTCTAGAATTACTGCCATCCAATACAATAGCCACTACCCACATGTACTATTGACTACTTGAAATGAGGAACTGATTTTTACATTTTATTTAATTTCCAATACTTTAAATTTAAAGGGCCACATGTAATTATTGGTTCTCATATTGGACAATGCATATCTAGACAGCTGTATTTTTCCTCTAGTTAAGGATACATATTATTTGTCTTTTCATAATGCTATCCCCATGGAAATGAAATAACCATCCCCTGGATAATTTTATGACACCCAGGAGTGATCAGATCCTTAATATCTATGTTCTCAAAAATAATCTTGCTCCCTATATGAATTCTGACACTTGTATGCATTTTAATAACTTAAAAAAACAAAGCATCTATGAATGTTTATTAGTTCCTTTGATAAGACCTGTACAAATGGAAAAAAAAATAGGTGCCCTGAGCTTTAAAGAACGTAGGAAATATCAAAAGTCACTGCAATTGCTAATACCACACGATTTTCAAAGCCTCTTGTTTACCTTCTCTTCACAGCTCAGTTCAGCTTGAATTCATTGAGTGTATTCTAATGGAAGTCAGTTTGTTTGAATCTCAGTGGAGATGCAGATATTAATGGGAGATACTTCTTTTCTAGTGTGTGCGTCCTGGGAAATGTACTTTAATCACTTTTGTTTCATTTCTAACTCATTTTTTGTTGGTATGTTTAATATCCCTTCAGATCCTGGGGATAAAATGTGGGATATGTGTTGCTCAAAACAGTTAGAACTTCGCTCAGGGTATTCACAGAGTAGAGAAGGGTCATGTCCATGCAGCACTATAATGAAAATGCCAACCGAAATTTGTAGGATATTGTGGGATTTAAAAAGACCTTTCACGTGTTTGGCCGGTTTTGAAATCCATAACTTAGTGGGTCAGGTAAAGCTTTAACCAGTGAGAAAATTGAGACTCCAAGTCATTAATTGATGACTGAGGAAGCAAGAACTTGAACCATGTCCTGATTTTAAATCTAGGATTCCTTTCACTGCACCAATACATAGTTAAGCCAGAGTAATGTCACTATCTTTACACTAGAGGGCCTGTATTTGAATGATTTTGAATTATTACTGAGTGATCTCAGAGACACTTGAAAATACTCAGATAAACAGTGCCATTTGAAAATAAACTCAAAATATTAATGGTTCAAATGGAAAATACATTTTTAAAATCAGTGAAGATTAGCTTTACGGGTCGGCCTGGAGATTCTATGCATTTATAACTCCCCATAGACTTGCTTTAAAATGTTGCCTCTAGTTATAATATACAAAATTGCTATCCATGTACTTTAGGGTTGACTTGTTAATGGTTTCAAGAAGGTGTATTTTGTTCATAATAAATTATATGAATATTTGCAATAAATGTATTTCACTAAATAAAATTTAAAATCTAATCTAATCTAATCCTCTAGTTTATGGGTTCAAGGAAAACTCCAAATGCGTTAAGGAAAGCATTACCAGGATGTAAAGTCAGACAAATGGTAACTCTCTCTGAATCTGAGCTCCTGTTTGACTCTCACAAATCACGGGGAATGGACACAAAACTGCAATTCTCAAAACATGTTCTGTAACACCATAATGTCTAGGTCGTCAATTAAATATTTGCATAGACTATACAAAAATGTGTTAATTCTAACAGTCAAGGGGTTGTACCAATTTGAATGGTTTATTTACATCAGGGTATTTCTGATCCCTTAACACACTACCACAGATATGGAGAGGGATGTCAAAGAAAACCAGAGGAGGATAGATGTTCAAGTTGTGAAAGCAGATATTATTTATAAACACTATAACTGTTGGGAGAAAGAGACTTTAGTATTGAACTGGGTTCCATTCTGAATACCGAATGAACAAGTGGGAATGACAGCCAAGGAGCAGGGTGGGAGTGTTGGATGGAAAATTACTGACAGGAATCATCAGAGACATGGAGGGATTCTGGCTATAGTAACCTAATAGGATTCTTGCTCAAGGCCTGCCTGGGTGATCAGATACCAAGGATGGGGGTTGTGAAAGTTGATCATATATCAAGGGTTATTTTTACAAAATTGACTTAGCAGGATTCTTGCTAGAACTGGACTCTACAATGAAGGACATGGAAGCCTTCATCAAAAAGAGAGCTCAGAAGAGCCTGTTCAAAATTTGGTCAAGGAGAGAATCTTGCCAAAGGCTGTGTTTCTCAATGATTTAGATGCCAAAGATATTGTTGTTTCCCATTAAGCCTCTCATAGGACCTGCTGTCACTTGCAACAGACTTTGAGAAATTAGTGATGGAGCATTATTTCAGTCTGTATTTCATAGCTTTGGGTTCTCCAGTTTTAGCCCTAAGGGCAATAACTGAGAAGGCCTTATGGCTTTTGCTGTTCCTGTCATGATGGGATAAGAAAGACAAAGGATAATTTATTAAGAAACTTCAGTTACAGATCTATCTCTGATATTATCTACTGTAATTACCCTGTGCAAACAATTTAAACTCTCTAATCTTCAGTTTGGTCATTTGTAAAATACAAGCTGAAATTGTTGATAGCAAATTTATTTCCCTCAGGGGTTACTAGCTGACTCTCTCTTGTTCACTTTTAAAAATTTTATTTGACTAAGACACTTCCCTGATATTACTTTGAAAACTGTTTATATTAACTTCCCTTACTTCTTACTTACCTGTCTAGTTTTTCACATAACTCTCTACACCTGACCAGGGTAGGATAAAGATAACTGAATCCTTTAAATTCTTCTTATATACCTCTTTCGAAATTGTGAAAATCACATTCTGGCAACGATCTGAACTTTAATTTCAAAGGGCTGTTCCAAAGGGTTAAAAAATATCTTGCAGCTAAGAGGCTTAAATTGCTGTCTCCTGAAATTAACTGAAAACTCAGTCAGTCATTCCTGAACAATCCTAAGGGCTAAGTCTCTGAATATAGAAACAAAACAGTTGTCCAAAAACAAAACAAATGTAAAAACAAAATAAATATCCCCTACCATATGTTATACCATTTCATTACAATTTTTACACCACATAACATTTATGAGATGAAGGCAATAATAACAAAAGTTCAGGTAAGTGAAATATAAGGCAGGGAAGTAAGGGATGAATGTACCATTTATTCAGCATTCCTTGATTTTAGGCCACATGCTAGGGACAACACACTGAACACTTGTACATCTCTCCCTCAAAGCAATCCTATAGGTCATATTTTGTATCGTGCTCTTGCAGATGAGAAAACAAGGGTCAGATGTTGTTAAAGAACACTTGTCTAATAATTTGGAGAACCAGGATTCAAACAACATCTTCCAGACTCAACATACTTTAAATGCAGAATTTTGTACTACACTGGAAGGTAAGAACAAGCAGAGATGAATACAAAAATGGGAGAAGGGGGTTGTGGAGACACAGGTTTGAACACACACAATGTGGTGGGTCCTTCCAGGAGTGACATCAGAAAGACATGCTTAATAAAAGGATTTTCTTTTGGAATAGAATATCCCAGAAGTGATGTAAATGATAATCCTAGGTTGAAGAAATGAAGGCCCAGTGCCCAGATTACACCCTGAACTTCCGTATCACTTCATAAAATAAAAGTAACACCTTAATTAGTGGTTCTCAAGTTATGGTTACACATATTATATTTCTCTAAATCCAGATTATAAAAAGTTCTAAATTATAAAATACATTATGCAATAAGCAGACTATAGCCCAATACTCATCTTTCTTTGATTATTCCCTTGCAAAACAAACAAGCAGGCAGGAAAACAACAAATAAAAAACAGTGGCATTTGCTACAATACTGGACCCTTCAAAATTTTTTTAAAAATAATAACCTCAATAATAACACATTACACCTTCCATCTTTTCTATCCTATTAAGATGAAGGTAGGAATATAGAAAATGCATATGTTTCCTTGGGCAGCTTTGCATTCCAAAACATAAGGGGAACATAACTTTGTTCTGAACACTTACATTTATGGGAGAACGTCCTACCCCTTTATCTATTATAAAACAGTTTCTTCCTGACAAATTCAAATGTCTCTAAAGGCTTAAGTAAAAGGAAACCCTTTGTGCCCTAGATACTAACTCACACTTTTATTGTTTATAAAAGTTTGGGCAACTAGGATTTTTTGGGTTTTTTCTCCAAAATAGTACAAAACAAATAATTCCATAGATTATGAAAAGGACAAACGCAGAATCAGATTCAAGTCCTATCTTGAGATCCAATCAGAGAGTCATTGAAACTGAGGTAATTAGACCTGTACTATGAGAGACAATTCAGTTATTTTTCAGTGTTTCATTTTTCTAGAAAGGATCAAGATTTCCTGCCCAGATTAAATGAAATTTAGAACAAATAAGGAAAACTGGTCCAGATCAAAGCAGGAAAATTAGTGAATTGGAACCTACATGTAAAATTTAGTATACATTCACAGAGTTTTTTGTGTTTTGTTTTTTTCTTTTTACAAGTGAGAGAGATAGAATGAGGGAGTGGGGTGGGAAGGGCCAAAGGGTGAGCGGGACTTTTAAGCAGGTTCAATGCCCATTCCAGCACAGAGCCTGATGCTGTTTGGGTCTCAGGACCCTGAAATCATGACTGAGCCAAAATCAAGAGTCAAATGCAGAATATTATCCTAGTTTCTTTTATTGTAAAAATCAGGGTAAGTTTTCATCCCACAATGTATATTGAGTCATGTCAATGATATGCTATAGATTTTAATTGCTATATTGACTAATAATTAGTGCTTTTATCTTAGAAGGGTTATGAAAACTTAAACTTCCTGCAGAGACAAAGTAATTTGAATTTCTGAAACATGCACAGTAATTTATTAAAATTGAGAGAAACTGAGGCTTTACATATAAATATCTTGGCAAATGTTTCATTATCTTTATAGTCTTTGTAGTCTTTTCAATTTTGACATAATAAATGCATAAATGTAATGTGAAAGCAAATTGAATTCTCTTTCACAGTCAATTCAATCTTCATTTTTTTTGGTATAAGATAGTTTATTATTTTGCATTAGGAAGCCATTTTTAGTTTGTAATAGGATAAGAAAAATGGCTTTAATTAACTAGCTTTTAATGCCAATTACAGATACTCTATTATACTTTCATCTTAACTTAAAAAAGATTCAAAGTACACACAAATTTTATTTAAAGAAAAAAGGTTTACAGGAATATTATATTATATGGGGAAATTTTTCTATAAATTCCTAATAAGAACAAGAGAGATAATTGGCATATTCAGGGACCATAGTTGAGAGATAAAATTAGTACCTGACATAAATTCAAATATACTCGAGTTTTAAACTAAGATAGCATTTAGAATATTGAATCTATTTTTCCTCAACTTGTTAGAAAAGTAAGCTTGAAATCTTAGTGTGGCTGATTTTCTGAGATTCACCAAAAAAAAAAAAAACAAAAAAACTTGGTCTCCAACCACATTTTTATTTTAAAAGGAGAACTTTAGAATTTTTAAATACAAGCAAAACTTCAAAATTTGAGAAGTCAGATTTTTATATTAAATTATGGAAAACAAACATTTACCACCACAACTGTTAAAGACTGTATCCCCTTAGCTACTGTATTGCAAAATATTGGAATTTCCATTGTAGGTAAGTTCAGGATGATCACTGAAGTAATTTAAATGCAATAGCTAATATTGCTGATCAGTAAGACACATGCATTTAGAAATTTATAATATTTGGCTGAAGTAGATACTGCATATGAATTTATTTTTAGGGGAATAGGAAAATAGTTACTGTTGAAAATGCTAGAAATGTCAGATATATACTTGAACAGACAGTATTCAATTTTTGACTGGTGTTGATAGGGGTAACATGAATAAGGAAAAGTAAGAAATTGTCTTGGGGAGCTCTGAATTTATACAAAATAAGGATTAAGATAAGAATTTAAAAATATTTATGATTTATTTTGCTGGACCTCCTTGTTGAGATGACTTCAAGCTTCCAGAAACTAAGTGGGCATTAGCTATACCTGAATTTCAAAATAAATACACCTCATGGGCCTTATTCTTTGTCGCACTTAGCCCTTCTTTCCCTACTCTTTATCTGACAATCATTTCCCAGTAAATAATTATTTCTCTTCCATGCTTTCTGAAGAAGTTTCAAAGGCAAGTTTGATCTCTGGTCCCTGATGATCATTGGTTTTGGACAGTGATAATTAAATCTTAAATTAAAACACTTGGGAAGTGAAAAAAAATTCTAAAAACATAATCATGTTAAAGGCAAGCAAAAATTATTATAATTCAATGGCTGGTTAATTTCCAGAGGTAAATTATCTTGTAGAAGCAGTAATAACTTGAGAATGCATTTTGTAATCTCGTTTCACCATTAAAAATTTTATTTTTTTAAAGATTTTATTTATTTATTTGAGAGGGAGAGCACGTGCGCGCCAGTGTACACAGAAGAGTGGGGGAGGAGCAAAGAGGGAGAAGCAGACTCCTTGCTGAGGAAGGAACCTCACCCACAGTCCTGGGATCATGACCTGAGCCAAAGGCAGACGCTTAACCAAATGAGCCACCCAGACGCCTCACCGTAAAATACTTTAAATATCTCTGTAACTAATAGTTTAAGGAAAAAATAAAAAGTTTGTTAATGCATGAAAGAATAAGACAAAGAAGAATACAAAAAAGGTGAGCAAAATAGAAAAAATATACTAGAAAGGAAGACATAAATGCCAAATGTATCCTTAAGTAATCATTTAATTAGGAACTAAATGCTCAGAATAAAGGTTCAACATTGTCAGCCTTGACTAACATAAATACAACCATAGATTGCATATAAGAGTTGTAAATCAAGTGAACGCAGAAAGATTTAAGTAAACGTTAGAAAAGATATTATACTCTGATAAAATAAAATTCTTGTATCTGTATGTAAACAAAATAAAGACAAGTTACTCTTATTTCAGTTATGAAAAATGGCTTAACATTCAAAGATAGAGCCCTTTTCACTAACGACATGGTAGAAAAAATTACAGGAAAAATGTATCAATATATACAGAAAAGTCTATAATAAAATACAACACATGCTCATGATACAATCTCCCGGCAAACTGGAGATAGAAGGAACCTCCCTTAATTTGTTAAAAAGGACACGCACACATTTAGAAATAATACATAATTAATAAAAATGATTACAAGAATTCCTTGGAAATTAGGAATCAAACAAAAATATCTGCTATAACTACTTCTGTTCAAGTAAAATCTTCACACCACAAAACATGAAAATAAACAAAAAGCAAATATTTAGGAAAAATTAATATAGCAATTAATTGCAGATCATACAATTTTGTTCATAGAAAATCGTGAATTTTACAGAGAAACATTTAGAATTAATAAGAGTTTACCAGGTTACCAGATATTAACAAATTTACATAAATTTAAAAAAATCAATTGTATTTCCATCTGCCAGCAGCAAAAACATTGTATAATTTAGAAAAATGATTTCCACTTACTATGTTACCCAAAAACATCAAATGTTCAAGAATAATGAAAGATGTACAGGATATATACATTAAAAACTACAAAAGACCATTGGGGCACCTGGGTGGCTCAATCGGTTAAGCATCTGCCTTGGGCTTGGCTCATGATCTTGGGGTCCTGGGACTGACCCCCCCATCAGGTTCCCTTTTCAGCATCTGGCTCCCTGTTCTGCAGGGAGTCTGCTACTCCTTCTCCCTCTGCCCCTACCCTCACACCCATCCTCCCCTGCTTCTTGTGGTCTCTCACACTCTCCCTCTCTCAGATCAATCAGTAAAATCTAAACAAAGAAAAAAAAAACATTGAGTAAAATTAAGTTAGAGTGGAAAAAATAGAGATATAGGGAGAGATGAATAGGTAGAGCACATAGAATTTTTATGGCAGTGAAACAACTTTATATGATACAATAATAATAAGTACATGTCATTATACATTTTTCCAAACCTATAGAATATACAGCATCAAATGAATCATAATGTAAAATATGGAGTTTGGATAGTAATGATTTGTCAGTGTAGGTTCATCGATTGTAATAAATGTACCACTCTTGTGAGGGATGTTGGTAATGTGGGAAGCTACGCACATGTGGAGGCAGAGGGCATATGGGAAATACTAGTACCTTCTCCTCAATTGTGCTGTGAACCTAAAACTGCTTTTAAAAAGTCTGTAAATTAGAAAAAAAAAAGAGGAATTGCACAACCCTATAATGTTCACATTACTTTTCCCCATAGATATAGGTATAGATATAGATACTATATAGAGTCAGTGATAGCCCAACTCATATTCCAACATTTTTCATATTGTTTCTGTGTGTGTGTATAAACAAGTTCAATCTAAACTTACATGGATCTGTTAGGGCCAAGAATAGATGAGGCAATCTGAGAAGAAATAGAGAAATTGCTTACTATAAAATTGTAGCAATTAAGATAGCTTAGTAGAAACAAAGGTAGACAAAAGGACTAATTGAACTAGAACATGGTGTCGGAAGCACTCCTAAACAACCACCTGACCACGACAGTGGTGACGTTGTGGTATATAGTGGGTCAGGTGTGCTCTCTCAATAAATAGGGAAATGATATGTTGACTATTTATACAGAAAATAAAATTTTCCTGAGCTCCGCTTTCCATGATACTATTTCCTACCCACCCTCACAAAATGTTTGATGGACTTTAGATCTAAATGTAAACCAGAGAAACTGAGAATATAGGAAAAAAAATGTTATGTGAGAATATCTTTTTGACCTTCAGTAGGCAATATATATAAATATATATATTTATATATAATATATAAAATATAATACATATTATTAAAATATATAAATATAATTATTCTTAAAAATTAATTTAAAAATGAAATATATGTACATGTATGTGTATATGTGTGTGTGTGTGTATATATATATATATATATATATATATATTTTTTTTTTTTTAAGTAGGCTCCACACACAGCATGGAGTCCAACACAGGGCTGAAACTCACAATCCTGAGGTCAAGACCTGAGCTGAGATCAAGAGTTGGACACTTACCTGACTGAGCCACCCAGGGGACCAGGCAAAAGATATTTAAATAAGACACAAAAAATGCTAAATTTGAGAAAAAATAGTGGCTACATTAACAACTTCTATTCATCAAAAGTCAACTTTAAAAGAGTGAAAATAAAAGCTACTGAGTAAAAGAAGGCATTTGCATGTCCAAAAAGTATAAAACTCTTGCACTTCAATGAAACAAAAAAGGCTTTAAGAATGTAAATTGGTAATCCCTTTTGGAAAATTGTTTGACATCATCTATTAAGCTAATAATGTGTAAACTCTGTGACCAACACTTTCACTCCTAGATGTACACCCAAAAGGCACACATATTCACAAAAAAACATATAAAAGAATGCTATGCCTAACAGTCCAAAATTGGAATCAACCAAAATTCCTGTCAATTGTCAAATGGATGAATTGTAGTGTATTCTAGAATGAAATACCGTAAAGCAATGAGAGTGCATGAATTATCACTACAAGGAAAACCTGAATTTCATCACTATAATGTTGGGTGAAAGAAATTTGGTATAAATAGCTGACAGTGAGTAATTGTGATCATATAAAGTTCAGAAATAGGCAACATTCCTCCACAGTGTTAATCAATCATCATTACATGGTTTCAGGATGCAGTGGCTAATTGGGGGCATGTCAGGAGCTCCTGTAATTCTGAAACTACTGTGTTTGATGAGACCGTTTTTCACATGGGTGTTGTATTAGACTTTGATTTTGATGTAATAAATTCCCACAAACTGAGTGACTTAAAACAAGATACTTTTCTCTGTTGGGGTTAATGTAGAGCATGAAATCAGCCATAATACCTGGCTCGCTAAAATGTAACACAGAGGCCGCTGGGGGCAAGGGAAGTTTTCAGAGAAGGCCTTTGGAATGCAGAGGCCTGTGTGACCACTCTGCCATTGGCATGCCAGAGGGAGTGGTCTTCCCGAAGCTCTCTTAGCCCAAACAGCTGCCTGTGATCTAAGAGATGTAGATATTGTCCCTTACGCTATGTTTAGCAGAACTCCTAGAACACACTATTAGCCTATGGTATCTTTCCTGTAAACAGAGCCTCCCAGTTTCAGTAAGACCCCTTGTCACCCATCATGTACTTGAGAAACTGTGATAAAGATTTGTGATTATCCTGAAGGACCAATAAAAGTGGGAGCAAAGAAGAGCAAAGGGTCTTGTCTCTGAGTCTTGATCCCCCCCCCCACTTCACAGCAGAGTTTGGAGTCATCTTTCATCCATCATACAAGGATTGCTGGCCATTCCCGGCATTTCTTATCACACAATTTCAAGTCCAACAGCGCTTAGCAGGGTCCACACTCAGGGGCTCAGGATGCAGTCAAGGTGTTGGCAGGCCTGTGTTCCTTTCTGGAGCTCAAGGTCTTCTTCTCAGGTAATGTGGATGTTGGCAGCATTCAATTCCGTGGGGATGCGGTGTGGAGTCTTTACTTTCTTTGCTGTCAGTGAGGGCCTCCTAGAGGCTGCTCACAGGCCCTGTCACAATGTGGTGATTTGGTTCTTTAAGGCAGTGGGAAAAGATCTCTGATTTTAAATCTCTTCCTTCAGAGAAGGCGTGGATCCTCTTTAGATGGCCCCTCTTTAGTTAATTTATCCAGATAATCTCCTTTTGGATTAACTCAAAGTCAACTGATTTTGGACCTTAATCACATCAACTAAGGAACCTAATCATAGGAGTGAATCCCATCAAATTCACTTGCTTGAGTCTTGTTCACACTCAAGGTGAAGGAATTAAACAGGCATGTTGACTAGAGGCGGGAATCTCTCAATTTACATTCTTCCTGACACAGGTGTGTTCACTGTGAAAATTCATTAAGCTCTATCTTTATAATACACATGCATTTCTATATGTTCTATTTGTTTTACCTTAAAAAGGAAAAGAAACTTGTAAAGCAAGCCAGAAGTTAAAGACTAAAGCAGATGCCAGAGGAGAACCAAGAGTAGATATTCAAAGACTGAACAAGAGATACTTGATAACTCGAGATACTAGAATGTGGAGAACCAGAGGAAGGGGATTAGTAGGAAAGAAGCAGTTCTAGGGTAACAGCATCTTGAGGCAATATTTTATTTTAGTCATAATCTTTTGCTTTCTTCTAAATGGAAAGAAACCTCAAGAGTTGAAGAGAAGAAAAGGAGCCCGTGATTGTATATATGTGTTTAAATGAACTACGCACACTTACAGCAAATATTAATCATTGTAAATTCAGGAGAGTAAGGAGATTCAAGAAAACAAATTAAGTGAGTGGAATCTGTTCTTCAGAAAAGTCAGTTAAATTGGGGTTTCAAGTAAAGATGTTTAATTGATCTGAAATAATTTATTGGTCATCTTTGCAATGGCAAATTCAATGAAGTAATGAAAGCATAAACTAACTTAAAAGAAATTCTATAGATAATGTTTAGAGAGGTAGATGAAGATTGAAACACGTAGTAGTTCATAACTTTACCATTTCAAAGTACGAAAGTTAAAAGAAAGTAAAAAAAAACTTAAATGACGGAAAAGTGATACTTGAAACTATAGTACACCCATGTATCATACAGTAAATTTTAGAAAAGTTATTTTTGCAATCATACAATATTTTTCATGGAAACAGAGATTGGTTATAGTCTGTAGACTTAAGAATTTTAATAATAAAGAAAAATAGTAAGTTGCACAGAATGTAAAGGAAATATTTTCATTTTTAAAATTGCTTAAAATAATAACTGCGTATAAGTTAAGGGAGAAATAAATAGCTCTGTATAAAACATAAAACTGCAGACATCAGAGGATAGATTGTAGAGCCCTTCGGAATTGAGAGAAGACTTAGAACTAGAAGAAACTCAGACAATAGGCTCAACAGACACTGTTACTAGCTGGTGAAGACATTTCTCTGGTCCTGAGAAAAGAATGAGGGTTGGGATGGCCAAGTCCATCACTTAGCCATTGAGCCTATGTCTATATAACATTAAGAAATAGAGTTAGGTGTAGAGCAGGGAAAATTCTTCCAATTAGTAGATATTTTTAAACTTGAAAGCACTTCCTTCACAAATATCTGGTCTCCTTCATTCAACAGCCCTAAGAAATGGGAAAGGTGAGGCAGTCTTGGACACCTTATGTTTTTAGGTAACATTTTCCAAATTGCATAGGTTAATTAAAAAAAAAAACACTTCAACAAGGCTTTATGCCTTTTTATGCCTTACGTGTTGCCTGCTTTGTAACAATTTAGATCATAATGCTATTGCTTGAAAGTGATCTTGTTTTTAATATTTTAACAGAAGAGTGGACCATTGTGACTCTAATTTTCTACTTTGATCTTTCTTGCTAATATTAGGGTCACATTTCCACACATTCTCTTATCTCAGTAACCTGCAGATATGATGAATCCACTCTCCACAAAGGGATTTCTCACAATGTTTCAAAGGATGGCTTAAGAATTCCTTTGAAGAATAATGCAGTCATGGATTATTTTAAATTTTCCTGAGCTTTATTTTATTCTCCTTCTTCTTGATAGAAAGTATTGAGGATGAACTGAATCTGCATATGAAAAAGATGTCAGATGCAGAATTTTGTTTAAATTAGTAGTGGTATTGTGGATTGAGTGGTGAATGTGGTACTGAGCATATGAATAAAAGTGATTAATTATCTAGCTAATCAAAGAATATATTAAAGGACGCATGGGCTTATATCTGCCTAGGGAATTGCTGAAGCTTTGAACACTTTTGCATACATAAGTGTTAAAAATAAGGACCTTCCATCACATGCCTATCATCTAATAGACATCAGGAAATAGAATTCCTAATAAAGACCCATCAGGAAATCGAATTCAAATTCAAACTGAGACAGCCTATGCCAACATCGTCATCAGTATTTTCTTAATTTGCTAAAAATAACAATGACTTTAGTGGAGCCAATTCTTTATGCAGGAAGGAACAGTTCAAAGAGAGAACTAGGTTTTCTTTACTTTTCATATTGTAGCTAAAACCAACTTAGGAATTAAATAGGAACTGACTAAAAAACAACACTTCCTTCCTCAAATCAGAATCGCTTCATTGATTAGAGACTTGTAATGAGTTATGGAACATTTCATCTCTAAGTTACTAGTCCAAACACCATCAAGATTAGTTGTGACTAAAAGTTGCTGGAATTTAATGGGTCCTTAATGACCCATGAGAATTGGCTAGTGGTCTGATTTCAAGTTCTGGAAGGCAAACTGTCATATCTCAAGCCCATGCATGTGACAGTCATAATTTAATGCATCAACCTTTAATAAATAGCCCTTTGGAGTGAACTGTCTGCCTCCAATAAGGTAAATCCCACCAGAAATATTAGGGATTTATGCATTTGCACACCTTATTGCATGAATAAACATATCATTCTATGATTTGCCTTGATTTGAATAGAATTTAAAGGGTTTTTTTAATTTTTAAAAAAACTAATCAAATAAAATGGGGGACAATGCATTATTAAAAGCAATAGATGAATGTTTTCATTAATTTTTTTTTTCACATGCTAGGATTGGGAGATAGCTTAGTGGCAAGCTTGCCACCATTTATTCTTCAGCGAAAAGTAGCAGGGCAAGCTAAGCATCTTGACATATCCATTTAACCTCTGCTTTGTATCTAAAAGCTGAACATTTATCAACCTCCACAGCCTTGGCTCTGTGAATTGCTTAGAGTGAGCATCTGTATTCAAACATATGCCGTGGATAACTACTAAGATATTTTAGCCAGTTTGGTTTAGCAGCTGTTCTGTAAAAGTGAGATGAGTAATTTAATAAGCAACTCTCCTTGACTCTGATACTCTTCCCCCAGTGTATGCCAACCTCAGCCAGAAATGCAGCCTAAAAAGTGTTCACTGCTTGTGAGACGTAAAGACAGGATAATGATTTATGCAGAGGACCATCTTCCAGGGGCTGACAAGCACTCACTCTCCCACACAAGTCATCACTGCTGCTCTAAAGAGAACAGATGGCTTTGCACACAACACTAACGAAGAAGAAATTCTGCACAGATAGCGTGAAACTTCACTACTTTTCTGAACATATCTTGTTTGAACCAAGTAATAAAAAGAACTTGCCAAAGTACAACAAATATGAACCTTGGTCTTGCTCCTAGAAGAACATAACATAGGTTAAAAAAAAAATGTTTAAGAGATGGATGAAGATGGACTGCCATATCGGTTGTTTCCTATATTAAACCAAATTGATAGTCTCACAATATGAATCCAAAGTAAATTCTCTGATGTATTTGAAAGGTTATGACTATGAAACTATCAGACAAAATTCTGAATTAAGTTATAGGATGACCAGTATTTGTTCATTCATAAAGTGTTTGAAATGCTTTGGAATGTAATTAGATTTGTATTCTAGTTGTGTATTTTAGAAAATATTTTATTTTATTTTTTAAATTTTTTTATAATATTTTTTATTATATTATGTTAGTCACCATACAGTGCATCCCTAGTTTTTGATATAAAGTTACATGATTCATTACTTGCATATAACACCCAGTGCACCATGCAATACGTGCCCTCCTTAATACCCATCACCAGCCTACCCCATTCCCCCACCCCACCCCACCCCCGAAGCCCTCAGTTTGTTTCCCAGAGTCCATAGTCTCTCATGGTTCATTCCCCCTTCTGTTTACCCCCTCTTTCTTCTTCCCTTTCTTCTCCTACAGATCCTCCTACGTCTTATGTTCCATAAATGAGTGAAACCATATGATAATTGTCTTTCTCTGCTTGACTTGGAAAATAGTTTAAAAAGAGAAAGTAATAAGCCTCCTCCTTAGTAATGTTTCTGGTGTTCCATGGAATGATTATTCAGGGAGTACACTCTCCAGCAATGTCCCAATAGACTGTACTTCTGTTAAGATGCACTGATCAATTTTCGTTTCATTATTACCTGACAGCATATTCAGTATATCAGGCCTTATAATACATTCTAAAATTTATAGGTAGATGTGTAACTTTATTCAGAAAGTGTTATTTGTTCATCCTTGGATCCTAGAAACATTGAGTGTAGATCACATAACCAATTGTGGACCAATGTGGCAAAGCCATATAAATGTCCATTTGAAAAACAAACACAAATTTGCAATTGGAAGTTCTGAGGCTTCTGTATAACATTGTTAAAAAAGAGATCGGATGGGCACTTGGGTGGTGTAGCTGGTAAAGCCACCAACTCTTGGTTTCGTCTCAGGTCATGATCTCAGGGTCCTGAGATCGAGTCCCTTGTGAGGCTCTGCACTGAGTGGGGCACAGAGTGTGCTAAAGTTTCCCTCTCCCTCTACCCCTCCCCACCTGTCTCTCTCTCTCTGTCTCTCAAATTAATAAATAAGTCCNCAACTCTTGGTTTCATCTCAGGTCATGATCTCAGGGTCCTGAGATCGAGTCCCTTGTGAGGCTCTGCACTGAGTGGGGCACAGAGTGTGCTAAAGTTTCCCTCTCCCTCTACCCCTCCCCACCTGTCTCTCTCTCTCTGTCTCTCAAATTAATAAATAAGTCTTTAAAAAAGAGAGAGAGAGATTGCGCGTTATAGCCACTGTTAAAACTGTCATTTTAGCTGCCATATCTTCTTGCCCCTGGCTACACAGCATGTAGTTCATGTGACACTGGCACCCACATCCTATAGGGACTTTGTGGAAATACATACTTTCAGAAGCCGCTCAATACCTAGGAAATCAGAATCAGCATTATAGNAACATTGTTAAAAAAGAGATCGGATGGGCACTTGGGTGGTGTAGCTGGTAAAGCCACCAACTCTTGGTTTCATCTCAGGTCATGATCTCAGGGTCCTGAGATCGAGTCCCTTGTGAGGCTCTGCACTGAGTGGGGCACAGAGTGTGCTAAAGTTTCCCTCTCCCTCTACCCCTCCCCACCTGTCTCTCTCTCTCTCTGTCTCTCAAATTAATAAATAAATCTTTAAAAGAGAGAGAGAGATTGGGCATTATAGACACTGTTAAAACTGTCATTTTAGCTGCCATATCTTCTTGCCCCTGGCTACACAGCATGTAGTTCATGTGACACTGGCACCCACATCCTATAGGGACTTTGTGAAAATACATACTTTCAGAAGCCGCTCAATACCTAGGAAATCAGAATCAGCATTATAGGGGCGCCTGGGTGGCACAGCGGTTAAGCGTCTGCCTTTGGCTCAGGGCGTGATCCCGGCGTTATNGTCTCTCAAATTAATAAATAAGTCTTTAAAAAAGAGAGAGAGAGATTGCGCGTTATAGCCACTGTTAAAACTGTCATTTTAGCTGCCATATCTTCTTGCCCCTGGCTACACAGCATGTAGTTCATGTGACACTGGCACCCACATCCTATAGGGACTTTGTGAAAATACATACTTTCAGAAGCCGCTCAATACCTAGGAAATCAGAATCAGCGTTATAGCAGGATAGCCAGGAGGCTTAGATGCACATTCAAATTTTGGAAGCACTACTCTAGTGGTTCTCAACCTTGACTCCACCACGCTGCAAGACTCTGAGCAGCTTTGAAAAATTAGGCATGCCTGGGAAGTATGCCCAGGCCAATTAGATCAGTCTGTGAAATAAGACTGAACCATACAGTCAAGGCCCCTACTCCTTTTGAGAATGCATACATTCTAGTATTTTTACCCCTTAAGTGCACATGGTCCATATGCATGGCATGGCCCAAAAATGGTAATAACTGAACAATACCAATAGTTAATGCTAATATTTCGAAAGCCAAACAGCTTTAGTTGAAAATATGAGGTATTGCTTGATCCCTTTTTATTGACAAAATGTTCTGAAAAGCTCTCTATTCTCCAATTCCTTAACAATAGAAACACAATTCCAGATTTCTGAGCCACAAATTGATCTGTATGCCATTGTTTCTCCAGTCCATATCTTCATCAATATATGAAGACATGCTTTTTTTTTCATCCTTTTTTTGCCATCACTCAAATGTAGGTCAATATAGAGTAAACACACAGACGCCTTCTTCATGGAGCTGGATAAGTAAGTTGGCCACAAAGACAAAACAGAACAAAACAAGGCAAAAACCTCATAAACAGCAAGGGAACCAGAAAGGTGTCCTGAAATATATTTGAAAAAATCCGAAATAATTTTCAAATGCAGATACATTGTGTAGATTCCTAACAATCTGAAGTGGGGTTCTAATACAATGAAGATGCCATCTGCTATGAAAACAATGCCATAATATTTGAAATCCAACTATAATTATTCATGTGGAATTAAGTAAATCATAATTCATTTTTTGGCATTCTGGGATATCGGTGCAGATAACACTATATTTTGAATATGTGAATTGCTGCTTATGGATGTGTATATGTATGAGTGAATATACATGTGTATGTGTGTGTGTTTATGTAAAAAATGAAAAGCAAGAACAATATTTTTTCTGAATTTGGAACATAATTTATATAATGGAAGGGACTGTCAGCCCATAGCCTTAAGGTTTGAGGATAGAAGTACAGTTCATTCTTCATCAGTGGTCTATAGAACCTAAAATCAATTTATTTTTTAAAAATATTTATTTATTTTAGAGTGAGAGAGAGAGCAGGGGGAGGGGGAGAGGGAGAAGGAGAAAGAGAATCACAAGCAGACTCCCCACGGAGTGAGAAGCCCAACATGGGGATTGATCCCAGGACCCTGAGATCAGACCTGAGCCCAAAGCAGGCGTGGATGGCTTAAATGACCACACCACACAGGGGCCCCAACCAAAAATCACTTTAAGCAGACATCTATGCTAGTTGGATATCTCCCTAAGAAAAGAAGAAACTGGTTTTAAGCATCTCTGTGCTGCTGAAATAAATATTCCAAAGCAGAGCTTTTTTTCCATCCAAATAACTTCAAGCACCCTGCCATCACCTCTTCAATGTAATAAGAGAGTGTCTTGTCACCTGGAGCCCTCACTGACCTGCTCTTCATTTCCTACCAACAAAAGTGCCGCTTCTCCTTGCCTGGGTCCTATGCAATATCTGGTGATTTAATATCTGGTTGTAAATATAGCCTTACCTGGTCTGCGTGTTCCCTTCTCATAGAGAAGCTGAGGAAATAGAGGCACATCTGAATGGGCTAGGTCAGACAAATTGCTGACAAGGCTCTCCCCGTCCCTNGTAGTAAGCTGAGGAAATAGAGGCACATCTGAATGGGCTAGGTCAGACAAATTGCTGACAAGGCTCTCCCCGTCCCTACCACAATCCGCCTTGTGTAGGAGCTGACAAAGCTTTCCAACCCCAGAATTTATTTATCCCCGTGTCAGGAAGTGTTGATTTAGCACAGGGCCAAACATTCTCATGTATGGTTAAATAAGTTTGAGTCACAAGATGGAAAGATGATGGATACTGAACTCCCCTTGCCGGGGTTTGGGTGATGTATTAGTGACAGGAAAGGCCCTTGGTGTTTAAAATTAAGTAAGGTTTAAGTAGTAGATGAAAGTATAGTGATCAAGTTCAAAGACCTAGAAAGAACATGTGATTTACTGCCCTCCCACAATATAAAAGAGAAGACTATTTGAATTAGGATTATTCTAAAACCTGACATTGATAAGATAGTATTGGTCAAAACAATGAATAAATGAGCACCTATTGCAGAATTGCTGACTCGGGAGAATATGTGATGGTTGTGGTCTTTATCAAGTCCATTAAATGTGTTCCAGTAGAGAAAATTTGTGTCAGGATGCTAATCTCCTCAAAACCGTCTCTTATTCTGGGCCACACTATGTCTAGGTCGTAATATTGTGTCTGGAGCAGACCAGGCCCTCACTGAATATTTATTGAATAATGTGTCCTTAGGCGTTATTATGGATTATATACCAGCTTCAGACAGGTCCTTCCAATAAAAATTTTAAGTTTATTGTCTCTCGGACATTCAGAGAACATAGGGAATTTAGGGTGCAGAATTCTGTAAGAGCTACTGTGTTCAGTCACACACCATGGCAATATCACATTTGATCTCATCGTAAATGATGCTGGCTCTCAATTTACCCACCAAAAGGAGAACAAGGTGCCTGAGTTCACAAATAACATTTAATCAGCTGCCAGACTGGCAGGCTTTTCTTGACAACTTGAATTTTAATATTCAGTGTTCTTCCAGGCAAATGCAAGCCTCTTTATGTGGGCAACCCTAGATAATTCCTAACACTTTCACAAAGGTCTAGCTCACAAAATAGAAAGAACGAACAGAAGGAAGGAAGGGAGGGAGGAAGGGAGGGAGGAAGGAAGGAAGAGAGGAAGGAAGGAAGGGAGGAAGAAGAAGAAACAACTAATTGAAAGTAAGTTATGGAAATTAGTAACAAACTGAAGAAACCAGTAAGATGAGAAGACAGAACAAGCGCACCCTGTACTTGAAAACTTTTTTTGTGGTCATTTACTCTACTTTGAAATTGCCATCAGTTAAATGCACAGCTGCAAAGAATACTTATTATGTTAACTCTTATAATATTTGTTATTCTGCATACATGTTGTTATAAAATATAGCTCTTGGCAAAAGTGTTTAAAATCTGTCAGAATCAATGCTTTTTTTTTCCCCCCTATCTCAGCTATATTTTCATGGTGGGGGAAAAAAAAAGAAAGATAACAGTAGCCCAAGGAAAAAACACTATTTTTTATTTGAAAGCTCATTTCACATTCTTTGAAGAAACGGTACTATTAGAATCTTGGGTGAAATCTAAGTCCTTATACCATTCAAAGAAAGCAGTAAATAATCTGCTACACTTGGCTTTGTACTTGCCAATTCCAGTTTCTCAGTTTAATATTATGAATAACAGAATACAAAATGTTCTAGCTTTCAGGGCAATAACTTTTAAAAATCTGGATGTCTTACTTCTAAAATGCCATATGGGGGGTGTGTGTGTGTAAAATAAACTCTTTAGAATTAAACTCCGGTGTACGCCAGGAGCTCCTTTGCCTACCCCTAGTGATCCAGTTAATGAAGCGTGCACCGGGCCAACTTGCAAGCCCTCCCTTCGCTACCTTTCACTTTGGAGTGAAATATCTGCTAAGTGTTGCTAGTCTACAGAATCCCCCGGCTACACACACGGCGAACTTTCATGTCATTTTCTGCTAAGAGGTTTTATTGCCTCTTATTTGAGAGCCTTGCTGACGTATTTGGTGAGTATAAAAAATGCCGAAAGAAGATGAGTCTGTTACAAAGCCTCCATCTTTACCATATCTCAGATGGGTAAAACTTCAGTTTGAAAATGTGTGCTCTTTGAAGGTCACTTTTACTAGAGAATAAATAAGTGCTTCTACAGTAGGTTAATCAGTGTGCGTGTTTTTGGAGAGAACGGCTTCACATCGTCATCAGTTCTTCAGAAAAACTGCGTACTCAGGTTCTTTGAACTCAATTTTATTCTTTCATATTACATGACATTATTTTTACAGGCATTGTAGTACATTTATTTGAGGTCACATAGATTTCTAAGATGGTTTATAATTTTTCACAAAGACTGTCATTTTACATTTAAGAATATTTTCTACTTTATCTTTGATACGTTCTAACAACTGAAACCACATGTGCATCTCTGTGCAGGGATGTCGGCTCTTTACTCACACTTTCCCCATCCCCTTCTGTACTTTTTCCCGAGAACACAGGCTAATCATTTTAGGAGGGTTCTAAGTTAGACCCTGTTCATGAGTAGCATTGAATGAAAAGCCATTATTCGTCAGTGGGTTCCCTGGGTAAGAGCATGGAAATCTGAGGTTTTCCTACCTGTTTCCAGAGAAGCAAAGTATTCATTTTAGTTCCATAGGAAGTTGACATAATATGCCAGAGTGTATTTCAGATCTTGGAACCCCAAGCTCTTCCAAAATGCTGTGCCAGTTTAAAATTCCCTACATGATATTCCTTCCTGTTAAACGTACCCAGAGTGTTCTTTGTTTTCCTGACCTGCACACTGTTTTAATATTTACGTGCACTATTGAGATCTAATATCTAATTACCCTTCACATTAATATAAAGCAGGTATCAGATGTGCTTACTAACTGCTTTTCCCATTTATGACCAAAATTTTTATGGCTGGCTGTGGTATCTTGACAAATGGGAAAATCTTCAGTTGCTTGTAATATAGTGCTTAAATTCAATCTTTCCAGCCTGAGTTTAACTGAGGAGCTAACATCAGTTATAAGAGTCCAAAATTAGTAAATCAACATGCATAGAGTTTTAAAGGAAATGTCTAAGAACTTATTTCATGACTCTTAACACCCTTCTTTGTTCAAATGACATTTTAAAGCTCAGCAGGGTCTTTTGAGGAAGGTATTCTGTGGAAAGATATGCTGTTAATCCCATTTCAATCCCCCATCAAAGAGAAGTGATTGTTGATCCCTCCTTCAGCTCAAAGTTAAAGGGTGGAGGGGCTTCGCCTGAGCTCCAGTTGTTCTTCTGCTCTGGGGTCTCTCCGGCACCGCGGACTTCTGTAGGGCAGAGCCAAGAGAGTCCTAGTACCCAAGACTGGCCAGAGTATCGAGGAAAAGGATATGTATATCCTATGATTCTGATGCATCCCATGTTGTTGAGAGCAATCTGGTAAGCAGTTGCTTTGTGTCCTGTCCAAGATGGCTGTCCAGGTGGTTGGGGAAATCTCAGCCAAAAGAAACTGCAGGTAGCTACCAGTTTTGCAAGTGACCACCTTTATTAAAGTGTGGAGATGCCTCCACCCAAAGCAAGATAATTGCAAAAGAAAGGAGAACGAGCAGGCAACTTCCAAAGAAACCTTTGCCAGATCCAAGGAGAAACCAATTCATAATAGCATCTGTTCAAATAAGATCTTTCCTATCCTCTGGCCCATACCTGCCCCCACTCCCCCAAGACTGACGCACAGGTAAACTGGCTGGTTAGCTTTTGCGGAGGAGAGGGCAGAGAGGAGGATCAGTGCATGGAAGATGAAAACACAAAAAGCTGTTCGGTCTGCCTACGTCACGCAGCAGTCTCTCACACTCCACCAGGCCCTAATCTCAAAGGGAGGAAGATCTGAAACTAAATCATAGTATTGGTTAACATCTTGGATTGGACATTCCATTTCCTGAACTAAGATGTCTTAAGACAAAGAGAGACCATATATGTATCTATTTCCTCTGGGAGAGCAGAAAAGCATGGAATCTCTAAGTTTTCATGCAGGGGCAAGTCAGAGTACACCCCCTGGAATACTGCTTAGAGAGTTAATGGGAGACAAGGCTGAGTTAGAATTTGGGTCACAATTCATAGAATTGTGGTGAGAATTCGGGTCACCCATGTTGTGCAGGTACAACTTAATTACATATTGCATACCCATAATGGCAAATAAAAGCATATTGACAAAATGGACAAACAAAAAAAATCCTAATAATTATCAGAATCCCCTGTTGCATCTTGATTGAATTTACTTGCTTTGTATTCAGGAGAAGAGCATTTCGTTAGTTACATCTAACAAAAGTTACCCCCTCTAAGCAGATTGGACAATTTCTCTCAATGTTATCCTGGAAGGAATAGCTCCCAGATTAATCCTTTTTTTTTTTTTTAATAAAGAAAAATAAAGCAGTAGCTTTGGAATAAGACAGAGTTCTGAGTCATGATGGATATAATAATTAAATGCTTAGAGTTTTACTTTCCTAAAGTTAAACTAAAAATTGGGGGTGGGGAGGAAAAAGAGAGAGAAGACACCAGTATCTATCTCATACGGTGTTATCATGGGAATTAAATTAGGTAACATTCATAAAATTCTCAAAATCGAAATAAATTTTAACTTCTTTCCAACTTCTATCCACCTTTCAAATAGAAATAAACTAATAATGGAAATCCTTCCAGTTTGAATTGAATACCTCATCTTCTGATGCAATTTAACCTTTATGTAGAAATGCATCCCCATCCATCCCTAACTCAAGAAAAATAAGACACTGTAAGTAACTGGATATTGAATTCACTGGATGAGAATTGGGCTGCAGACACTTTTCTATATTGTAGAAAGGATGGCAATATAAAAATAAAGTTATTCTTCAAACTAAGGAGCACAAATTAATAATTATAGAGTGTCAAAAGAAATATAATACTTGATCTGCAAGTCAAACTCCTCATATGTAAATCATATTGATGTTGCTCCTAGGTTTACACCAATGTCAACTCTTTTTGGTGTCCCCTAATTCCTGACAGTACATCCCTCTTTTCTTTATTTCCATAAACAAATAGAGCTGAAAAAGAAATGCATCCTGCCATTTTTTCCCCCAATTATCAGCAAAGGAAGCTACCAAATGTCAAAAGCTTTGAGATGCTGCATGTAAGATATAACTTATACCTCAAACCCCCTTTCTTAAAACTTTGGCAGGAAGAAACATCCTGCTTAAAGCTCAGCTGAATAACTTACTCCTCCTCAGAAAGCTATTGATTAACTCCCACAACACAGTGTTCTTTTTATCTTGAAGTTTCCACTGAGATCACCATTTCTCCTCACAAGGCTGAAGCAGCATTTTAAGATTGGGTGGGTGTGAACATCGATTTTTGGAACTGGCAGCTGAGGTCAGCTCTTAATTTTTCTTACTTTGATCTTTTACTATTAGAATATAATCCATAGTTCTGTGGGGTTGAGATAGAGTAGGAGGGTTCAAAAGCCAAGATACATCTTCTAAAGTGCAAAGCACTGGCTTATTTGATCTGTGAGCTTGGGGTTCCTCTGGTATGAACTTACGACAAGTTCTAAGAGTGCATTTGGGTTCCAGTTTCCTCGGTTCAGAATTAGGATAGTCATTCATTGTAGGGCATATCTTTGGTTATCATTTATTGGAGGTGCAAGAAAGAAGCACAGCGAGAGCCCCAGGAAAGGGATCCTGCTAAATTATCAAGAAAGTCCTCCAGTTGGAGACATCAGTGATTGGCAGACAGGACAAGCTTGGAATCAGAGGACATGTGAGAAATCCTTGCTTACTTAGCTCTGCAAAGAAGACCTTCCAGGTGTTTATTGTTTATCAGACACTGAGGCTACCTTCAGTACAACTGCTAACTCTAGGGCAGTCTCGGAATAGTGGCCTTCTGCCTTGTTTCCTAACCTATAAACCAGAGATAGTCATCAGAATTCTCAGTCCTGGATTGGTTATGAGGATTCAGTCAGACGGTCCATGCAAAGTGTTCTCTGTACTGCCAAGCTCCCTACATACTAGGTGTCTATTCTGTTACTGTGGTAACAGACCTGAAGTTGTTCTCTGACAGATCAGTATGTGGAGGGGACCTGCCAACTCTCACCTACTACAGATTAAATTCTATATACTTCATGTGGGCATTAATAGCTAAAAATAATATTTGGTCCATTAGACTTACAATTTTCATAATTTGCCCCTGGGATAAAATCTTGGCCCAAGGGTGAAGCCCTTCTCAGGGCTGTTGTTAATGAACATTAGTGAGCACTGATTACATGGTACTAGAGATAGAGATGGTCAGAAAACTGAGCCAAATCTCTGTTGAATCCAGGTTCCTTTTAAAAGTAAATCACAGTCAGGATATTTTGCATATAATGCGCATCTTTCTTATAAAATCAATTGCGAAAATGGGAGGGAAAATCCATTTACTCCATTTGACAATGGGAAATTTACACAATTTGATTCACTTTTGCACACTCACGCAGACACACAGACAAAAACACACACACATACTTATACACCATTTGTTTCAAGATTACCTTATAATTCAAATAGAAAGCTATATTAGTCAGTTAGATGAGTTGCTTTAAAAAATAACCCCAAATATCTAATGGATTAACATCACTTAAGTTTATATCATAGTCCAATATGGATGTTCTTGGTCAGACAACTCTCCTGGGCCACTGTCCTTCAAGGGGTAATTTAGGGAAGGAAATTTCTTCCACTTTTTGGGTCTATGGAACTTTGGCTCTTGCCATCCTGCCACTGAAAACAAAGGGATAAAGTGTAAGAACGTGTGATATTTCAGGGATAGGAGTGAAAAGTTCGCTACAGCACTTCTGCCCATATTTTGGCCCCACCTCGTTGATAGGGGAGTGATGAAATGGAGTCTTCTCATGTGCACAGGAGGAAACTGAAGTAGTCCAAACAAGTTGTAGCATTGCCTTTATCATGGAAGCTCCTTACTATGACTATATAGGGATTTTTAAAAAGCAACATACTATTGTCATTATCAATAACTGAGATGTTCTCTAAATAAATACCTTCCATTTGCTTGCTATAGATTTACAAATTAATGGAAGAAATCACGAGAATTTGTGATCTGCAATTCCTTTGCCAGATGTTCATCTTAGGCTTTAGCAAGAAGTGGACAGCTCAGATTACTAAGGCTAAATCGCTGCATATCCTTTTATTCACAATTTTTGGTAGAGTGCATAAGATAATGATATTCTCTAAATGACTTCCCATCTACACTTAAGCTTGGAAACAGGACTTATACACCAGAACTCAGGTGTTTTCATAAAACTAATATAATCTCATTTTGTTTTACTGAAATTGAAAAATACAACTGCATAGAAAACCTCTTTCCTTCTCTTTTCAGCCATAACAAATTTGAATGAACATAACATTCAAGCTGTTTAGTGGTGATTTCTTTTCCTGACATGGTGAATAAAATACATTTCATTGTGATCTGAGTAAAATTTCATGGGGTGAAGCTTATTATACAATAAACACACACACTTAAATGTTGTTTAGTCTTTTTAAGTTGTTATAGGTCTCTATACTTGAGATAGTCCATAAAAAAGTAATATGGCAAATCTCCTATAATTTCACATTTATCTTAACGTTCATAACTGACGAACTATTGGAAATGTAAGGGCTATTTATTTGTCAAAAGACATGATTTAAGTTTGTGTTAGATAACCTCTCTTATCTCATCATCATAATTAGAGCAATGACACTATGTATCATGTTATCTGTCTCAAACTCTATTTCATGTGTGATACAATATAATCTACCTGATGCTTTTTGAAAGAATGTTGTCATGATAGATAATTATTTGGCCAATGATGTTTGAATCTTTCATAATTTTAAATAAAAAAAATTAAGTATGTTTCATGTATAATAGACATGCAGTCTGATAGCATTGTGATGCAGATGACTAGTTCATTAAAAAGTCCTTGACAGAAATGAATTTAATAATTTTCCTTTGGATTGTTGGCTCTGTGGTTAATCACAGAAAAATTCTAATTTTCCCCAATTAGTGTGTTAATCTAGTCAAGAAATTAGAATACATACTTTATTTAGAACACAAGTATTCATGACAAAGGATTGATAAATAACAATCGGTCTTAATCTTCTAATTTTATTTTAATTCACCAAGAGGCTAGGAGTAACTTTATACATTAATAGCAGTATCAGTACAATGTTTTTCTTTTTGTCTTGGTGAAATTTCAAACTTAATAAAACATTGGGGGCTGCCCAGGTGGCTCAGTTGGTTAAGTGTGGATTGGTGATTTTGGCTCAGGTCATGATCTCATGGGTCATGAGATGGAGCCCCGCATGGGATTGCATGCTCAGCTCCAAGTCTGCTTGAGATTCTCTCCCTCTGCCCCTCCCCCCAACTTTCTCTCTAAAAGAAATAAATATTTTAAAAAGTAAATAAAAAATTGCAAGCTTAGTATGAAAATAGTCCCATAAACCCTTCACCAAGACACCCCATTCAAGTTCACCAACCTTCTCAACAATGCTGGTTTGGGGAAAAAATCTAATCCTTGATCATTCCTTGCATTGATCACCATGTTTCTTTAGTTTTCCTCATCCTAGAATACATCTTCAGGGCTTCTTTGATCTTCACAGCCTGAAATTATTGAAAAATATAGGCCATTTTGTAAAATGTTCCTGAATTTGAGTTTGTCTGATGTTTCCTTGTGATTAGATGCAGGTTATGCATTTTTGGCATGAATATCATAGAATTGATGATGTGTTATTCTCACTGCATGCCAATCTATCACATTTCTGGGAATATTCACTATGTTAAGTTTGTGTGCTAGCCTTATCTACTCTTTCCCTCTTATAATTAATAAGAATTCTGTTGGAAAGTACTTTGAGACTATGCAAATATCCCAATGCTCATCTAACTTTCACATAGTAGCTCTGCCATTCATTGATGCTTGGATTAATTATTGCTATGACGATTGCCAAATGGAAGTTTGCTATTTCCGTCATTCCTTCTACACTTATTACTTATTTTATCTTGACAAAGAGCTTTCCTCTTCTGTCCATTTATAATTAACTTGAGTATTTACATCAGTGTAGACTCATAGATTCTTATTTTTTCAAACGGATGCATTTTGTTAGTATGAATATATTAATGTTCCAGTTATCTTCACAAATATGATCTTTAGAAGTGAGTAGGATGAGGAGACGCTTATAAATGGTGAATGTGTGAAGTGATTCAATATACCTTATGCTGGATTTTAGGAAGACAATATCTTCTTAAATATATAACACCTGGGGAAAGATCATTTTAGAAAGTCTTTGACAGTATTGTATTTCTTATTTTGCTTTACTAAATATTTTCTTTTAGTAATCCTAGAATTATCTTATTCAAACCAGGTCATGATCTTGCGTTGTGGAATTGAGCCCCATTCATGTTGGGCTCCCCGCTCAGTGTAGAGTCTGCTTGAGATTCTCCCTCTCCCTCTTCCCTTCCCTCAACTCTCTCTCTCTCAAATAAATAACTAAATCTTTAAAAAAAGATAAAAAATGTACATTGGGTTGTCATTTCATTCCACACGTAAAGATTTGTCGGTTAAACATGTTGAAATACACCAGATACTGTGTGGTGACTCATTAAAAGAGCTAATATCCATATACCTGTTTCCATAACCAAAGTAGTGCCCTTTTACTGTGCTCACACCACTGCATATTTCATAGAATCTCCTCTGTGAGTATGATCATTTGTGAAACTTTAGGCATGAAACAGAGTTTTCCATAAATATATCAGGGTAATATGCTTGATAGTCCTTATACTATAAGAATACTACTTTGTGACTTAGACAAATTCTTCATAAATGAAGAACCAACCTGGGTTTCTACTTTGCTAAATCAATAAATAATTACTAGTAAAAACTACATCAAAATGAATTGGAGTATCACAAAATGATGCTTAAAATATAACTAAGCAGAAGTAGCTAAAATTAGCCATTAAAAACACATTTAAATTCTTTGTTTTGCAGTCTTATTCATTTTGGCTATTGAATTTATTAAATCTCTTTAAGGAGATTTTCATAAATACTTTTAAATACTTTCAACTAAAATTTAATATTCAGCGTTTGAATCACAGATTTGAGGAGATATTTTAGGTCAAAAAAAAAAGTATTAAAAAAACTGGGAAAGGAAAGTTTATTTTTAAAATGTATAGCAATTCAAAGTGGACATTAGGCTATTATAAATGCTATAATTTTTATAATCAAAACTATGGGTGGGTAAGAAATATTATTTCACCATGGCTTGTTTTATTATTACAATTAAACAGGTTAGAAATATTTGTATTAAAAAAACAAACAAAACAACTTCCTTTCTTTTTGGATAGGTTCTTCAGAAGACAAAGGAAACTGTGACATTGCAATATGACCGTCGACATTCTATCAACAGCTTATGATAAAGAGCATCTCATAAAAATAAAAAAAAACAATGAGCAACTTGGGAGAAATAAAGGCAACTTGGAAAAGACTGCTGAATTTGAGTGAGAAAAAAGCCAACAGTTATAACCTAACCTTTCTCCAGAATAAGTTTAGTATTAGAACAATTTCATCTTTATCTCCAACCCTCAAGTTAGTTTTGAAAATAACTTGACGGGTATTAAAGTTGGAAACATGGGGCGCCTGGGTGGCACAGCGGTTAAAGCGTCTGCCTTCGGCTCAGGGCGTGATCCCGGCGTTATGGGATCGAGCCCCACATCAGGCTCCTCCACTATGAGCCTGCTTCTTCCTCTCCCACTCCCCCTGCTTGTGTTCCCTCTCTCGCTGGCTGTCTCTATCTGTGTTAAATAAATAAATAAAAAATCTTTAAAAAAATAAAAATAAAAAAAATAAAGTGTGAAACATATATGAATATATATTTAGGTAAAAATTCAGAAATATAGGGGCACCTGGGTGGCTCAGTCCATTAAGTGGCTGACTCTTGGTTTCAGCTCGTCATGATCTTGTGGTTGTGGGAGCGAACCTGGCGTTAGGCTCCCTGCTCAGTGTGGAGTCTGCTTGAGATTCTCCCTCTCCCTCTGCCCTTCCCTCAACTCTCTCTCCCAAAAATAAATAACTAAATCTTAAAAAGAAAAAAAAGATTCAGAAATATACATTGGGTTGTTATTTCCTTGCACATGTGAAGATAACAGTTATATTCTCTTCAGTGGAGAATATTCTTCATTGATTATAAACATAGAAAGAAGCTTTCCAAGAGCTTAACTGAGGGAATATTTTCTACTCAAATTTACATCAAATTAATTTACACCTATATTTTAGAAAATGAAATCTTTATGAATATAATGTTATTCTGTTACAATATGTGAATTAGACAAAATATTCATTAACCATCATTGCTGATGGATACAGAGGAAGGTTTGCACACATACATACACGTCACACATACATACACAGTATCCCAGTGTTTTTTTTAATATTTTCAATATATAAAATAGTTTTTAAATGTTCAACATGTAAATTTTATGTGCTTTTATGTATTATTTACTTTTATTTTCTGATACAAGACAGTGATTAAATTACTTAAAGTTTAGTTCATTAAGTTTAAGTTGTATTGTGATGAAATAATTGTATTTTACTTCATGATCTTCTTTTAGGCATACTGCATTTAATCAGTGGGAAATCTCATCATTGATTGTTTCATGCCAAAAATCTGTGTTTATGTGGTTAATAGCTTACTAAACTTATTACTGCTAAATCCACACATATTCACTACCATTGTCCTTCAAGAATAGTGAAATTTACCCACTGGCCCTCTCTAATCTGAACTATTTTAACAATATTTAAAAGAGATGCATTACTTCCTACATTTTTTCCCATAATCGGTGTTTAACATTTCCATCCAACCTGCATTTGCTATTTCTTCAACAACAACTATACTGACTGCTTCTGATTCGCCCTTTCCTGCCATTAGATTTTTTTCTGGAGTGACTGCAATTCAACTAATCCTTAAACCTCTAGTACTTTACTTTGAATTTTAATGCCTAAGTTTTATTTGCTTAAAAATAATTGCTGTTTGTAAAAATTCACAACAAAATAAATTTTCCTTCTTGTCCAAAGGGAAATTCTCAGCCATATCATTTTTCAAAAATGACTTGTCTATTGTGTATATTAATTTACACAAAAATAATAATGACAATAATAATATGCCTGACACATAATTGGCATTCAATAAATATTTGTCAATTAGACAAATATGTATTAGCCTCCATTTTTATAACTTCCATTTTTAGCTGCTTATATATTAGGTACTTGACATTGATATATATAGAGATCATATATATTGATATGTGTATGTGTATATATACACAGATATGTGTACTAATAGATGAGTGGAGAAAGAGAGAGAGAGAGAGAATTATCCCCACTCCCCACTCCTAGCGGATAAAAGTGAAGTTGGAAAATTGGACATGGGCTAAGTCCGACGGTTGGAAAAATTATCTGGACTCAAAACCTATGGACTTTCCATTATATTCCTTGCTCTAATAATATTTATCTTCTTATGCAAAAGCCCCACATTTAGAAGGAAAAAAAACTGAATAAAAAAGGAATTCATTGAGTATCTCTTGGATCTTTAAATTTGCTGAAGCATCCTCATGAAAATAAGGCCTGGTGAAAGGACTTGATACATTTAAGTTTAAATACAGAAGAAGTCACTGTATTAAAGCCAAAGTGCTCTTTTCTGAGAAAAAGATATGCTGAGAAGCTTAGAACTCAATGTATAAAATGAACCAGAGCAGGAAGTCTTAGGAAAGTTACCTCTTTTTCTTTCAAGTGTGCCCTTGAAACAATGTATTTTGAAATATTTTTTGTTTTTAGCTTTAACCATATCCATTTGATTCCCATCTGATATGGATTTGGAATTCCTTTTTATCTTTATAAATGAATCAGTGATGTGAAGAGAACTTGATCATAAGAAGGAAATGTTTTCACAGCTGTCTGCCTTTCAGTAATTAACACTTGCTTCTCAATATACAAAATACCAGCTCACACATGCACATGTTTATAAAATATTTCTTAGGTGAGTAATAAATATAATTCTCCTAACATATTATACCCTAGATTGGTATATTTTGTGTTAATTCACATGGTATAGAAAACAAAGAACATGGCCTTCAAATATCCCCCAAAACAACCAATAGCTTACTATAGAATAGTGTATTTACATCAAGAACAAAAAATAAATGCTGAAAAAAAATACATGCATTAAAAAAGTCGTGTGATATAAGGAAGATTTGGTGATTTTTCTTCCATTTGAGTATTAAAAAATAATATCAATTTAGGGAACTTATAGCTAAAATCGCTAGGGGAACTATATTAAGGGCCAAATCTGAAAAGCTGTGAAATGTTAAGCTACTAAAAAGGGTTTTAAAAACATTTTTAAAAGTCATTTTTTACTGAATTAGCCAGTATGTAAAGTCTTACCTTATCAGCACACAAGCGTTCGCTCAAAAGGATGAATGAGTCAATGGTCACTACAAACACCATTCCTTAGGACTATGGCTTTTAGGCCCGATTATTATTGTCTTGTCAGTTGATCAAGAATTTCAGGTTGTTTTTCCAACTCTGGCTCTAAAGTTCTTCAGCTTCTACCGCCCAAAGGGTTCCTAGCTTTCAGGTTCAGCTCGTCCCTGCTCTTCTTTGCCTCCTGTCTCAGGACCTCTGGCTGCTGCAATTCACAGAGCTTAGCGAGCCTGGGTGCCTCTTCCATGTGGTGAGTTGACTCTGAGACCTGGAGGTCAGCACACCTACCCTTGTGCTCACGGGTCTCAAAGTGATTCTGGGTCTCCTGAAGTGGATCCAACATCTGCAGTTGCTGTTTTCCCCTGTTCTCCAATCCGCATGTTAATTTTTTCAAAGCAAAACAAATGAAATACTAGGATCATATTCTTATCAAAATGAATGAATAACATATCATCTTTAATGTCACTGAAATCCCTGTATTAAATTTCATTAGTAATCAATCTAGAAAAATAAAGAAGCCATGATAGATAAAATCTTTTGACAACTTCTTGGAACCCCACATTCCCCTATTTTAATGAGGTAACACATTAAAATTCAAAGGTTAAAAAAGATCTGTCACGGTAGCTCTTCCTCCCACCTCAGACCCTAGCTGCTCAGTTTTTCCCACACTAACTACGGAACCCATCTATTACTCTTTCACATTTTTTTTCAGAGATGTTTTATGTGAATAAAAGAAGAACTAACAACCTAGCTAGATATTTCTATTTTTTTGTATAAAAAGAGGCATAACGGAGTAGTTTAACCTTACTATTTTCTTTACCGATATTTTTAGAACTCCTTTCTCCCAATTTTTCTTCATTTTCTTCTATCTTTTCTGGGACTATGTGCAGCATTTCCCTAAATCCTTACCACTTTGTCTTGACTTTTGTTTATATGCTTATTTATCTTTTCAAAATGTGTAAATATATTGGAACTAAACACTCCACAATTGGGTCTTACTGATTTAAAGCGTATATTTGTTATTTTGAAAGATGATTTGCCCACACTCAGTTTTGGTGCTCTGCAATCCCCCAGCACCACAGGGGAGTGCCTCTTACTTCCTTCCCATCCTGCTGACCCATATTAACCCAACATGAGCATCGTGGCCCCTGTGATGGGTGGAAAACCATACCTGGAACATTTTGACAACTATATATTGTTTTAGCTATGTGTTGTAAATGCTTTTCCCCATTTGAAAAAATTGTGTTTCTTATGGTGATTTGTTTTCTGATCTAGGAGATTTTTGATTTTTGTTAGGTCAGAAATACTTTCTTTGCATGTAAGCAAGTAAGTTTCTTTCAGTTTCATACAATTTGGTCTTAGTAAGATCGCATCTACTACGTGATTTTAAACCATCATATGGTTTCTTCTGTCATCACTTTTATGAATCTATTTTCTGTCTTTAAATTTATTTTCCATTTGCAATGGATGTGCATTCAAGCATTTTTTTNGTGGCCCCTGTGATGGGTGGAAAACCATACCTGGAACATTTTGACAACTATATATTGTTTTAGCTATGTGTTGTAAATGCTTTTCCCCATTTGAAAAAATTGTGTTTCTTATGGTGATTTGTTTTCTGATCTAGGAGATTTTTGATTTTTGTTAGGTCAGAAATACTTTCTTTGCATGTAAGCAAGTAAGTTTCTTTCAGTTTCATACAATTTGGTCTTAGTAAGATCGCATCTACTACGTGATTTTAAACCATCATATGGTTTCTTCTGTCATCACTTTTATGAATCTATTTTCTGTCTTTAAATTTATTTTCCATTTGCAATGGATGTGCATTCAAGCATTTTTTTTCCCAGACAACTGTCATTAATATATCATGATCTACTTCCTGACCTCTACCATGTACTAAATTTTAATTGGTATTTAAGTACATTTCTGGACATTCCATTGTTTTACTCTTACCTGTCTGCTCACAAACTATTATCATATTTTCTAATTTAATTTTATTACAGAAATCTTTATCTAATCATATTGTATTAATAATTTAATTTCCTGATTTCCTATTAATAATTTTATTTACTTATTGTATATGTTAAATATATAACATCTCTTCATAATTATTAAATTATATAGATCACATATGTATTCATATGTGTGTATATATAATGTATATATGTATAATACTTATGGATTAATATATGTACTCCTCACTAAATAGATGATTTTGCCATCCCGAGGATGGAAAAACTGCTTTTCTGTCAAGTTTCATTACTATTTTAATATGTCTCTGGTTTATGTTTGCTAATACATGGTATTTTTGCTTGTCTGTTAATAAATTAGATTGGGTTATTGTTTTCGTTTTTTGCAACATCTTTGAAGAGTTGGGTCATTGTGCCATACAAATTTCAGAAAACAATGGAAAAAATCTTTCTTTTTCTGTTCAGAAACAATTTAATAGGTGTGGAAATTTCTGTTCTCTAAAATTTGAATTCCCTATTAATATTCTCTGGCCCTTGGGGTTTTTGAAGATCTGGGGACAAATTTATCTGTTTTTCCAATGAACTATTTATTTATTTAGTGTTTTATCTGAACTAGTAGTAAAGTAACATATGTTCATACTAAAGTGCCTGTTTCATTCAGGATCTCATTTATTTTCATAGTTTTGAACAAAGTTGTTCCTCAGTTTCTTCAGGTTTTCAATGTACAATGGCTATTTCCCCATTATAATTCTATATGTGTATTGTACGTGTTCCTCCTTATTTCTGATTAGTATTGCTGTTTGTGTATTTTAATATTTTATCTAGAGAATTGGCTTAAAGCTTTAATTACTAAGTGTATAACACTATTTTGCCACTGATCTATTACTTTCTGTGATTTAATATTGTTCTTCCATTTTCTTTATTTTATAGTTTTTCCTTAAGCTCTTGAGTTATATGCTAAAATATTAAATTTTCTTTTCAATTTAATTAAAAATCTGGAATTATCCATTGTTCTCATAATAATTACCTTAGTTGTATCCCAGGTAAAAATGCAATTTTGATTTCCTTTTGAACCAGGAATTGTTTGAAGATAAATTTTGTTGTTGATTTGTTTTTTAATTTTTATGTGTGGTGGCCTTTTTAAATTCTGATTTGTTATCCATAAGTAGTTTTATTTTATTGAAATTAAAAAATGATCTCTGTACTATTTTTTTCTTTTCAGAATTTATTGAAAATTTTTTTGTCAAGAAATAGATAACATTGTTTAAATGTTCCATTTATAAGTATAAAGAATGTCTAATTTATGTTTTCAAGAAATACAATACAATATATTGGAATTAGATCTGACTTACTGTTAAGTCTTTACATTATTATCTCATTTGGTTTACCATAGACTTACAGAGATATAATAAAGTGTTTTTTTCCTACACTCTGTCTCCATCTGTTTTTCTGTTTTGTCCCCTGTGGTTGTTACGAATGCAGATGCTGTGTTATGTGTCCCGTAGACATTTGTATAGTACTTTGATATAAATTTCAAGTGTTTGGGTATAAACTTGGTTGCTTTTCAGTTATTTAGAATAGTTGTCACCTCCATCCCCACCATCTCTTCCAAATGTAGACGCTTTTGTACTGTTTATATTTTAGTAATCTGCTGGATGAACAATTGTAGTTCATTGTGAATTTAATTTTCATTTCCTTGACCATTAAGAAAACTACACACCATTTGCCATCATATGTTAATTGGCTATTTGGTTTTCCTATTAGTAATTCTTTTTCATACAATTTTTTTGTTTATATGTTGTATTGGATTTAATTTTGTTATCAATATACATATGCCTTTGTATAATAGAGCTATTAACCATTTATTTGCTGAGTTTCAAACATTCTTCTTATTTATTTTTATATCTTGGGTTTGTCATATATTTTTGTTTAACAAAACTTTTAAATTTATATAGCTAAATATGTTTTCTTTTTCTAGGATAGCTTCTAGATTTCCTATGTTGATTAGAAAGTGTAACCCTAGCATAATCTCCTCCAGTCCCATCCATGTTGCAGCAAAGGTTGAGAAATTGTTCTTTTTGATGGCTGAGTAATATTCCAGTCTATATATGGACCACATCTTCTTAATCCAGTCATCTGTTGAAGGGCATCTCAGCTCCTTCCACGATTTAGCTATTGTGGACAATGCTGCTATGAACATTGGGGTGCATATGGCCCTTCTCTTCACTACGTCTGAATCTTTGGGGTAAATACCCAATTGTGCAATTGCTGGATCATGTATCTTTTTGACTTCCTAATGTGTCTCTAATAAATTGGACCTTCGTTTCCACCATGAACCAAAGTAATTTTCAAGTAAGCCAGCCATATTGTTTCTCCCACTGTATGACT
Source organism: Ailuropoda melanoleuca (assembly GCF_002007445.2). Lineage (NCBI taxonomy): Eukaryota > Metazoa > Chordata > Mammalia > Carnivora > Ursidae > Ailuropoda > Ailuropoda melanoleuca. The sequence goes on from NC_048218.1 coordinate 21,961,438, forward strand.
TTTATTTAATTTGAGTTTTGTAATTCTTATTTAAGAATGTGTGATATCTCACCATTGACATAAATTCTTTTTTAATGTGTATGTGCTTCATGTATTTTTGTTTCTGTTGTAAATTGTCTCTTTTAAATTATTAAAGTAGGAAGGTGGGCATGGCCTTTCAAAAAACTAATTGTTTTGGGGCACCTGGGTGACTTGATTAAGCGTCCAATCTTGATTTTGGCTCAGGTCATGATCTCAGGGTGGGAGATCGAGCCCCCAAGTTCTGAGTATCGGCTCTGCACTCAGTGTGGTGTCTGCTTGAGATTCTCTCTCTCCCACTCCCTTCACCCCCCTCAAATAAATAAATAGATCTTTAAAATATTGGTCTAACTTTGCTTGAGAATATTATGCATCTTAAATTGTTGGGTGCAATAATCTGCTTATATTCATTAGATAACTGAATTGTTTTCTAATTATGTTGATTTTATTACACATGCCTTTGTTAGTTTTTTTATCTGCTTAATCAGAGAGAAATATGTTTTAAAAATGGTGAAGTTTATCCATTTTCACTTTCATATTACATTAAATTTTCTTGTCTATACTTTGGAGTTATGTGATTCTTTACAAAAAATTTTGTATCTGTATCTCCTCTATCTATGCAGAAACTATTCTATTTCACTGATGTCTTTAAGGAATCGGTATTAGATTTGTATATTATAGGCATTATGATTTAGTTATTAAGAGCATGTGCTCAAGTAAAACTGGTTGAAATTCCACATCCATTATTTACTTTCTGTTTGACCTTGGCACTTCCTTCCTTTCTCTAAGTCTTAGTTCTTTATGTAAAATGGAAATAGGTGTCAGCCTCATAGAGCTGTTAAGGGGATTCAGTGCAATAAGGTATTCAGAACACTGAACACAAGGTCTGACACTGAGAAGAGTTCAGGAACTTAAGGATAGTATCATTCCTCAATTTTTCAGTTTGCAACTTCATTAAATTACACATTTTTAAAACTGTATCCTAACTACGTCCTCTCTACTATTAATTTGTTGTTTGTTTTACTTTCTTGAGATAGATGCCTTCAGTATTCCTTTTTTAAAAAATAAGATATTTTAAGGATAATTGTTCTTATTTTGACGCGGCTTTGGTTATACTCAATTTTTTATTGGTGATATTTTCACTTTTGCTATTTTTTTCAATAGATTTTAGTTTTAGAACAGTTTTAGGTTCATAGCAAATCGAGCAGAAGATACAGTGGTTTCCCATTTACCTCCTGCCCACACATATACATAGCCTAACTCATTAAGAACATTACCCACCAATTGTGACTGTGATTAAGCTACTGACACATAATTTTCACCAAAAGTCCATTGTTTAGAGTTCACTCAGTGTTGAACACTCTATTTTTTTAAAAAATGTATCCATAATTGTGATTTTTGCATAATGTTATAGAAGATTATTTAGCATTTGTATTAATATTTACTAATTTACTTCAAGGTTATCACGTATACAGTCAAGAATTTAGGTCTCAGATTCATAGCAGCTTTATTTATTATAGCATCAGCTGGAAAACCAACTAAATCTCTAGCGATTCTGGATTGATTTGAAAAAACAGTAATTTAAAATATTCATATAATGACTCCATTTGAAATTACATTGCAATATATATATTCAAGCCTTTATTAGCACTGTAATCTTTTTCATGTTTATTTTTATGCAAAACATAAAGTATTTGTATGCTCGTGTACATACATACGTACATGGCATGTGTGCCTACTTACAATTTTGAAATGAAGCAAACTGAAAGCTCAGAATGGAGGATACAGAGCTAGCCGTTTCATTTTCCACAAGAAGTCTAATCCTGCTCCAAGCACTGCTGAAGGATTATTGTTTGGACCAGTGGAAATGGCAAATCACAATTGTGTGAGGAATCTTCAGAAAAAAATGATACATATTCATGGTATATTGTCCTCAGTGAAAACAGTAAGTACAAAAAGTAAAAATTATGTTTTAAAAATACACAGATATAGTTGCTCTTATACTAGTGATGTTTAGAAACTTTCGTAAGTACGCCCAGCTAATAGAGCCCTCTATTCAACTCAAGCCCTGGAGGTGTATTGATGGGACTTCTGGGTTATGCAGATCATTTGTTGAAAACCATAGGCTTGTGAGTAATATAGCACCAACATTGCCCTTCATTAAACCCTCCTAAGTATGTTGTTAATTTGGGGCCTCAAAATATGGAAAATCCTGAAGTATGAGATATAGGTATTTTTGAAACAAATATTATGTGGGCAGTATTTTAATTTTAAGACGAGCTTTTAAAGCTAACTTTATTACTTGAATCAGAATGTATATAATAAACAAAACATGTAACATATAATCAGAGCATGTAAGATATCACTCAGGAAATGTATAATAGAAATTAACATGGATGTCTTTAACTAAAGGAAATTCATCTATAGCTTTCTTTTGGAAAAATGAACAGATGCTGTTTTTCAGTGTAAACACCTAACTTGCTGTCAAGTAGATTCCATAAGGAAAAGTTAGTTCTTTTTCTGGCAAGAAAAGAATAGATAATTAGGAATTGCAATATTAATAGACATAGACTTCTTGAACTTATGTCTTATGAGAAAATTGGAAAGCATAAAAATGACAAATAACTGTCTTGTATTGAATATTCCTTGTACCATAAATTGAACTTAATTTGACTCTGGATATACTACTCACATTCTATTTGCTGTTACACAGCAATTTGATCTAAAAGGCATGTGGGATATTCCAAAAAATGTCAGCATATTTTTCCAGCATTTATTATATGCCTAGCACCATATCTGACACACAACAAGCAATTAAATGATAACTGAATAAATGCTTTAACGAATTAAGGAATGGGCGAAAGAAAAATGTTCAATATGTCCATAATGTATATCACAATCATTTGACATAGCATTTTTTCTTAAATCTCCTAGGATGTGTACAAAAGACTTACTACCTTCTCTCTCTCTCTTTCTCTTTCTCTCACATATATTTGTATGAAACACACTCAACCCAGACACAACCTTACACAATCCTCAGTGAAGACATATTGCTTTGACTACAGAACTTTGAGAACTGTTACCACAACCAAATGCCTCTCTCCCTCAGACTCAAACATTTCCTGAGCTATGAGGGAGCAGGGTAGGGAGACTGGAAGAACTGGTGTCACTCTCATTTCTAAATCTCTAAGCTCTTCCAGAATTCATCACCCTTACCACTCATTTGACACTTCAAATACATACAGCTTCATGCTGGTATAAATTGTTTTATTTCTATTAACCGCATTTCCTTTGCAAAAAATAAACCTAATTGCGCGGGAGGAAACACCGCCTTATATTTAGTGGATGCACAGTTGTGATTGCTTAGAAGACTTGCAGTTGCAACAAAAACAAATTCCTAAGTCAAAGGCAACCCTTAAACAGCCCAAATCTCATATATAGAGTTATAAGATTCTTATCACATCTATAGCTAAGTACTTTCTCCTGACATGTGGGTGGCACTTTTAAAATGTTCCCCAAACTCTTTAATCTTGTGTTGAAAGGTATTTTGAGCTGCAGAGATGGTCTCCCACCTCAGGTCTTAACTTTCATCTGCCACTCTGAATTCCAAAATCTTTGCAATCAGAATTTTCTTATAACTCATTCGAATGACAAAATATGGTTGGAATTATAATGAAGCTATTTAGAAGGTTTTCTTTGTGTTATGTTGCTATTTTTAATTCTAATTAACGTGTGTATGTTTCACTCACTTTCCTTCAGAAATATTATAGTGTACTGCCAAGACCCTACTGATGTGTCAAGCGGTTAATATCATATCTGTGCCACTCCATCTTACTAAAATACAGAAAACCTCGATTTTGAAACACATTTGGTCTCAAAGATTTTGTGTAAGGGGTTGAGAATCTGTACTAATTTATCGACCACATACTGGAGGCCATGCTTTCTCAAAAGTGTGCATATGCAAGCAATTGATAAAAAAAAAAAAGCAGCAAATAAAGTCTGCAGTAAATTGGACCAAATAATTCCTAGCGTGGTGAATCTGAGCCTCCTTGATAGAAAAAAGACTTTTTCAGATTCAGTAGTTTAATAAGAATTCTAACAATAAAAATGCTCTTCTAAATAATTCAGATTATGTAGAGTCTGTTTTTGTGGAGCAGAGAAAATATACAGTGAGAAAATAATCCATATACTATCTCCTACATTCTGTATATGTTCTCATATTGGTAATTCATTTTGAGGTTTGGCATAGTTTATTAATATTTAGTGTATCTAACTCAGTGCTTTGCACACTGACTTGAAAATATGTTTGAGAAGTAAATTCAAATGACATTTTAAATTAAAACCAAATTAGAAAACATTTTATCCGAAAAGGGGGGGTAATCAGAAGGGGGAATGAAACATGAGAGACTATGGACTATGAGAAACAAACTGAAGACTTCAGAGGGGAGGGGGTGGGGGAAGGGGATAGACTGGTGATGGGTAGTAAGGAGGGCACGTATTGCATGGTGCNAAAGGTCCATACAATAAAAATAATTTTATAATACCTACTAAAACAGAGAATATTGAAAAATATTCTTTTTTCCATAGCTAAAATATAAATGTTTAGATTCTTTTGGGTTTAATAACTCACTCGATGACATTTAAATCTATTGCATTTTTAACTTACTCAATTTTTTTTGTTGTTATATCCAAATCTTTAATATTTATTATCGCATTATTTATTATTCTTTGCAATGTACCTGNTGAAACCAGCATGAAAATAAAACTAAAAAATATAAAATTAAAAAAAAAAAAGAAAACATTTTAAAAGGTCCATACAATAAAAATAATTTTATAATACCTATTAAAACAGAGAATATTGAAAAATATTCTTTTTTCCATAGCTAAAATATAAATGTTTAGATTCTTTTGGGTTTAATAACTCACTCAATGACATTTAAATCTATTGCATTTTTAACTTACTCAATTTTTTTTGTTGTTATATCCAAATCTTTAATATTTATTATCGCATTATTTATTATTCTTTGCAATGTACCTGCCATCCGTGAGAAACAGAGAGAGGTGGTGCCAGAGAGACTCAAAGAGGGAAAGAGAGAAAGAGAGAGATGACATTCACTCTTACGATGAACATGATCTTTGCATTTATTGATATAAAAATGGAATTATTATATGACTGACTTAAAAAAGTCATTAGGGGTGTGGATACAGAGACAATTTGTTTCTGATGCTTCTAGTTTTTCTTTCTTTAAATTGCACAGAATAATTTTTAAAAATAGAAAATCAAAGCCTTATAAGCTGAGCTGCCTTTTAGCAAAACTAGAAGGCAGAGAATATCCTCATAATTCACATTAGTTTTGAGTCGTCACACATCCACTCAGAGTAGTAGAGCCCTTGTGGGAAGATATTGAGAACTGTGACCAAAGCAGCAAGGACGAATAGGAGCAGTCAGGAGGCCTTAGCAGTGGCAGATCTCAGAAAAAGTCGTTAAAAACGTATTCCCAGAAGGGAATTACTACACCCAAAGTGGGAATTGTTGTGAATAGGGCCAAGGTCAGCCAGAGTAGGAACACCCAACAAGGTAGAGTGAGAAGGCTCAGGAAGGAGAGATGTAGCCTGGAGGTGGAAAATCCCAGAATGCACCAGCAAATCTATCCACTCTAAAAGATAGGCATGGTCTGTGCTTCGGAGTCAGGAGCAAGTGGGTAACTCAGGGCTGGACAAAAAGCCGTCCTTAACCAGGGGAGGTGTGAAGGGAGGAAGGAGGACTACGCCGGTGCATCATGATTTACTGACACAGTCCCTCAGAGTAGCAACAGAGAAGGAGGCATTAACGTGAAAATCCTGGGGTCTACCTGACCCCTTCCAATGTCCCCTTCTCCAAATATCCTGCAGCTAGGCCAGGTAAAATCCAACTAGGCATGAAATTTTTAAAAGGAATTGTCACATCTACAGAACTATAAAAAGTTTGAGGGTGGGGACAGCCAAATTTTCCCATAAGAGAAACAATAAAAACAAAACTAAAAAAAGAAGAAGTAGGAAGAGAAAGAGGGGAAGGAGAAGAAGGAAAGGTCGCTTTACCTTTGAACATATTGAAGTGGAACTTGGGAGAGTTACAAAATTGTCACTCGAGGAGCAATAATAGGAACAGACCAGAGCAAATAAAATCGAGTTTCTGGGGGTTAGGAAAAGCCCACTTGAGCTTAATGGCTATAAGACGTTTCCCCAGCTATGCGAACATAGAGCAAAGGAGAGTGTTCCTATGAGACTTTTCCTAAACTGAAAGATGACCCCCACTTTCCGGAAGTTCACATTATGCCACTTCATTTTTACGAATACCTATTTTTCACTAATCAAAAGAAATCCAAAAAGGATTCCTGCTTTTGAAAAAAAAATGGCATTAATATACTAATGTGGGTACTTTGTAAAAGGCAAGTGACAAAGCAAACTTTCAGAAAGCAGGGGATACCTGTAACTGGAAATGAGATCAATCAGCTTGGTTTGTGCTAAAAATACGTTTTTGTTTTTTTTTTCAAGTCTGGTGATTGATTCGAAGTATAACACATTACTTCCTGTAACCTCTCCTGTTAAAGGAATCAAGGTTGCATTATGAAATCAAAGTCTAAATTTTTAGACCATTTGATAGTTACCATTTATAATTAGATAAAGAACAACAAAATAAAAATGAATATTGTCAAGATTTAATTTTATTATCAAGGGTTCAAAACATAAAAACACCATTGCCCTGAAAAACAAATATAAATATAATTAAAATGAGTTATATTTTTAGTATAAACTGTAGTAAGGTAAAATAGAAAAAATAAGTAAAAATTATAGTAAGCTAAAAATGATTTTATTACTGTGATAAAAACAGAATTCTATTTACATTAAAATCACAACTTTTAAGATATATTTTTTCATCACTTTAAATATAAATTATTAAAAGAATTTTATACAAAAGAACAATGTCACACTATTTTTTTCTTACTACTGAACTCCTGACATCACTCTCTACTGACCAGCATAAAGAATTGTTTGGGTAGAGAAGAATTTTATTCATGCTTTGAATTACTGAGGCAAAAAAGATATGCAAATAAAGAAAAACTGATGTCTAGTATATTTTTTTAAGATTTTAGTTATTTATTTGAGAGANAGCAAAAGAAGATATGCAAATAAAGAAAAACTGATGTCTAGTATATTTTTTTTAAGATTTTAGTTATTTATTTGAGAGAGAGTGCGAGAGAGAAAGCACTAGAGGGGTGAGGGGCAGAGGGAGAAGAAGACTCCCCTCTGAGCGGAAAGCCTGATGTGGGACTGGATCCCAGGACTCCGGTACCATGATCTGAGTTGAAGGCAGACGCCCAACTAACTGAGCTACCCAGGCTCCCCTAGTATCGTGTTTTTGAAAAAATTTTCACTGCTTTGCCACTGTTCTAACTTTATGCAGATACCTGCTTTGTCAAATGCTACATTTTTAAATTTATTGGATATTATAGAAATCAATAACATTTCCCACAACATGTATTTCACCTTCTGCTGGCAATACTATTTAACCTCTAAAGATATGGGAGATGGGAAAGGTGATGATTAAGCTGTAGAAATGAGTCTTCAGGAAAACAAAACAAAACAGCAATAAATATATTTGCCAATATGAAGAGGTAATGGGAATTACAAGAAAATACCATGTGCAAACTTGCTACCAACATTCCAGATGGTCTGAGATAAGTTTAGGCAGATATGTTGCCAGAATATCATGTTGCCCTTGTGTGATAACCTGGGAATCAAATGACTTCTGGGTACGTCTTGTGAAAACCTCTGATCCCATTGTACTAGAATGGCTTATGCAAGCCAAAACCAAGAATTTGAAGATTACTTCCTGTTTTTCTCTCCAACTCTCCAACACACGACAGTTCAAGTAAGCACTCTAACACTTTGCAACTGAAACTAGATCCAGCTACTGAATGTATGGGCGTAAAAAGAATAAAAGTTGTCAATTGCCCTTTTTACTCAGTCTATGCTTTGGCCCTTAGCTCAGGTAAAGAGCTTTCTCAGGTCTTCTTTGATTGTGTGTGGCTTATAGGTCATGTGACCAATTTTCCCCATTGGCCAGCACAGTGTTAGTTTAAATCTGTTTTCCCAGTGTAATTATTAATAGCATCCCTTCTAACTGGATTGGTTTGAATAATAAACTGAAAAGGGTGTAAGGAGTCTGCTGTCTACTGGCTTTCTTTTCTGTCTGGGGACAGGATGAGGGATCAAAGGGTCTTCTGTCATAGAATGCATTACTCCACAATCACCAGCATTTTGCTTCCCAAGGGACATTTGGCAATAACTGAAGATAGATAGATGATAGATAGATAGATAGATAGATGATAGATAGATAGATAGATAGATAGATAGATAGATAATAGATAGTTTTTTGGTTGTTACAAATTAAGAGTAGGAAAAGGGGGCGCCTGGGTGGCACAGCAGTTAAGCGTCTGCCTTCGGCTCAGGGTGTGATCCCGGCATTATGGGAGCAAGCCCCACATCAGGCTCCTCCGCTATGAGCCTGCTTCTCCCTCTCCCACTCCCCCTGCTTGTGTTCCTTCTCTCGCTGGCTGTTTCTCTGTCAAATAAATAAATAAAATCTTTAAAAAAAAAAAAAAAGAGTAGGAAAGGAGGCCATTGTTACTTGAATCAGGTCAGAAAAGTTCATGAATGTTTCTTTTTTTCTTTTTGAAGATTTTATCAATTTATTTGAGAGAGAGTATGAGGAGTGGGGGGAGGGGCAAAGGGAGAGGGACAGGCAGACTCCCCACTGAGCAGGGATCCCTACACAGGGCTTGATCCCAGGACCCTACGATCATGACCTGAGCTGAAGGCAGACGCTTAACCAACTGAGCCACCCAGGCACCCAGACCAGGAAAGTTTCTAAACATCCTTCAAAGTTCAGGACAGCCCCCTCAACAGGGAATTTCCCGACCTAAATTGCCAATAGTGTGGAGGTTATGTTTTAACGGGATGGATGTTACACCATCTACGGTAGTACCTCTCTGCCACCAGGATTCGGACCTCTCCTTATGGATGCTTCTCCGCTAGTATCCTTTACAGCAAACCCAGCTCTTTCCTGGTTCCTTTCTCCCAGGATGACCCTTAGGACTGGCTATATAAATGTACAGGGTCTGATGGAAAGTGAAAATGCAGGGCCACTTGTCCAAAAATCAATCATTACAAACTTGAAGATAGTGTCAGTGACATACTAATCCAAGCTTAATCCTGAGTGATTGCAGAGGTTGCGCACTCATGAACTGGGTGCTGTTGCCCCATCAGCAGTAGAAAGCTAATTTCTAATGACTTAATTTTATGAAGATGCAATCAGAAGGTTGAATGCTTAATTATCTTTGATTCCATGGTAGTGTTATTTAAAGAGATGACTTTGTAAATTTAAAACATTCTGCTAATTGGGTTAACTTGACCAGTTATATATTATTTTTTATTTAAAAAATTGCTGGGGGGAGCACCTGGATGGCTCAATCAGTACAGGATGTGACTCTTGATCTCAGGGTTGTGAATTCAAGCCCCACACTGGGTGTGGAGCTACTTAAAAAAAAAAAAAAAAGAGTGAAACATTTTGAAAACTAAAAGCAATAATGTGGGATTTCTTTCTCCTTATGTTTTAAATTTTTTTATTTGAGTATAGTTGACACAATGTTACATTAGTTTCAGGTGTACAACATAGTGATTTAACATCTCTGTACCTTATGCTATGCTCACTGCAAGCTTAGCTACCATCTGTCACCATAGAGCGCTATTACAATATCAGTGACTATATTCCCTATGCTGTGCCTTTTATTCCCACGACTTAACATATTCCATAACTGGAAACCTGAAACTCCCACTCCCCTTCACCCATTTTGCCAATATCCCCACCCCCCTCACCTCTGATAACCATCAGTCTCTTCTTGGTATTTACAGCTCTGATTCTACCTTTTGTCTCTTTATTCTTTTTTTTTTTTTTTTAAGATTCCACATATGAGTGAAATCACTTAGCCTAATACCCTCCAAGCCCATCCATATTGTCACAGATAGCACAATTTTGTCCTTTTTATGGTTGCATAATATATGTTTGCATATTATTCCATTATATATACATATATTGATATTGATATATATATCCATTTATCTATCAATGGACACTTGGGTTGCTTCCAGATTTTGGCTGCTATTTTAAATAATGCTTCAAGACACATAGGGGTGCATATATCTTTTTGAATTAGTGTTTTCATTTTCTTCAGGTAAATAGATGCCCAGTAGTAGAGTCATTGGATCATATGGTATTTCATATTTAATATTTTGAGGAATCTCCATACTGTTTGCCACAGTGGTTGCCCCAATTTACATACCCACCAACAGCATGAGAGTTCTTGTTTCCTCTACATCCTCATCTCACTTGTTTTTTCTTGTATTTTTTTATTTTAGCCATTCTGACATGTATAAGATGATACCTCATGTTTTTGATTTCCCTGATGATGGGTGACGCTGAGCATCTTTTTCATGTGTCTGTTGGCCTTCTGTATGCCTTCTTTGGAAAAATGTCCTCTGCTCATTTTTAAATTGGATTGCTTGTTTTTTTAAGTTGTAGGAGTTCTTTATATATCTTGGATATTAATCCTTTGTTGGATATGTCATCAGTTTGCCTTTTTGTTTTGTTGATGGTTTCCTTCACTGTGCAAATGTTTTTTTATTTTGATCTAGTCCCAATTGTTTAATTTTGCTTTTGCTTCCCTTAGGAGACATATCTAGAAAAATGTTGTTACATCCAGTGAGACAAATTTACTACTTGTGTTCTAGGATTCTTATTGTTTCAGGTCTCACATTTAGGTCTTTAATCCATTTTGCGTTTGTTTTGTGTATGGTGTTAGAAAGTGGTCCAGTTTCATTCTTTTGCATGTAGCCGTCCAGTTTTCCCAGCACCATTTTTTGAAGAGATGGCCTTTTCTCCATTGTATATTCTTGCCTCCTTATTCATAGATTAATTGGACATATATGCATGAGTTTATTTCTGTGAGCTGTATTCTGTCCCAATGATCTAAGTGTCTATTTTTGTGCTAGTACTATACTGTTTTGATTACTACAGTTTTGTAGTGTATCTTGTAATCAGGTTTGTTTTCCGTTCTTTGCTTTAGCTATTTGGGGTCTTTTGTGGTGCCATACATATTCTAGTATTATTTATTCTAGTTCTGTGAAAAATGCTGTTAGTGCTATTTTGATAAGAGTTACATTGAATCTGTAGATTGCTTTGGGTACTGTGGACATTTTAACAAGGATGTCTACATTCACCACTTTTATTCAATATAGTACTGGAAGTCCCAGCCACAACAATCAGATGAGAAAAAGAAATAAGAGATATCCATATTGATACCATGAGCTGTCACTATTTGCAGATAACATGATAGTAAACATAGAAGTAGTAAGTGAATTCATCAAAGTTGCAGGATACAAAATTAATGCCCAGAAATTGGTAGCATATCCGTACACTAATAATTAAGTTGCAGAAAGAGAAATTTAGGAAATAATTCCATTTACAATTGAACCAAAAGGAATAAAATACCTAGGGATAAACTTAATCAAGGAGGTGAAAGTCCTGTACTCTGAAAACTACAAAACACTGATGAAAGAAATTGAAGATGACACAAATATAAGATATTCCATATTCATAGATTAGAAGAATTAATATTGTTAAAATTTCCTTGTACTTTTAAGGAGAGGAAAACCCATAGTGATATTTAGCCTAAAAATTACCTAATGTACAAACAGACACTTGCTTCATTATCTCCTCTGGTCCATCAAAGTTAGAGCACTTTATGCAGACCATTCAGTGCACCCTTTGGCAACATTTATGCTAGTGGTCCACCAACATGTGGTTAGAATACTGATAGTTAGAAATAATTGATATAGTCATTCTCCATCACATGCCAGAGCATGTCTATATGAGCTAGTAGAGTCAATTCCTTTTGCTACTTCAAACATTAAGGCTTAAGATGTTGGATCAAGGTACCATCAGCTTGTGTAAGAAATCTTCACGGTATTTCCAGACAGGGCATTATCAAAGGGCACGCTTGTCACCATTGGCATCTATTTCAAAATGTTAAGGATATACTTCTCAAATCTGTTGTTTTATCTACTTTTTTTTTCCTTCCCCAGCTTACATTATACCCACCCTAGCTAATCTAATCATAAATAGTGTCCTTTTTACAAGTACTATTTCTTTATATCTGGTTGGCAGCAATATTTCAGAAATTTTCAACCTTACTGCTAAATCCTAATTTGGTCACAGAGAAAAAAAAGTCATACAATCATTTGTTTTCTCAAGTCCAGATCCAGAGAGGTTTTTCAGAGATACAGTTTTGATTTAGAAATTATGTAGACATCTGAGCACATCCAATAACAAGGTTTTTGTAGGGAGACAGGTTTTCACATTCTACACAGCAACTTTTCTTTCTGAAAGCGTAGGCAGCATCCCTACTTTTAATTCATTTAAACAGGGCTTCTCAACCGCTTGTGCTGAATAATCACGGGAAGGTTCTTCTGGGCACTGTGAGATGTCGATTAGCATCTCTGGCTGTTACCTACCAAATGGCAATAACACCTGCCCAGTTGTGAAAACGAAAAATATTTGTAGACATGGCAAAATGTCCCTTGGAGGGAAAAATCACCCCTGGTGGAGAACCACAGCTTTGAAACAAATCTAAAACAAATATATCAAATTTTCAGGCTGAATTTCCCTTTATACTTCCCAAAGGAGCTCAGTGAATTTCATGAGATAATCCATAAAGCTACCCTGTTAAAGCATATTAGACAAATGAAATAGAGATTCTATTTTATTGATATAATAACAAATCTTCCCAATCCGATGAATGTGTTTATTTTTTTATATTAAGTTTAAAAAGAGTTACTTTTAAAAGGATGTGGCCTGGAGTTGTGCCTTGGCATGTTAAGCTTGCATATTACCCCCACTGTCATTGTACTAATGTCACAAACTGTACTGAGGTCAAAATGTGCTCTTTTTCTATGCCAAAACAGGGGAAGAAAGGCAGCATTGTCTTTGGAGCTGAACATTTGTTCACTTCTCACACATATTCATATAATCATGTCATCTCAGGCTGTCTCTACTTAACAATACAACCATTTGAACAAAGAAGAAAATCAAACAGCTGCATAAAAGATGAACCCATAACTGTTTTTACTGATTGTTTTTTACTGTCTCCTTGCACAAATTCCCTGGATCTCTTATGTTTATGATTGTCTTTATCTTCAAAGGGTGAAGCAATCACACTGTTGTACTTGAAGAGTATAGATAAAGGATGAATTAACTGGTCGTTTGGATGGATTCAATTCAATTGGCTGACCTAGAAAATGTACTTAGATATATTTCAGTGAAGACTGAATTACATACATCTATACAGTTATGTTCCCTATTTTAAAAAAATCTCCTAATATTTAGCCTTTAACATCTCCCTATTTTCTGTCATTCTAGATAAATTCATCTGAAACCAGAATTCCAGAAAACTCAAAAGCAAATATATTCATCCTAAAAAATGAAAACTAGAGCAGGACAGACAATTATGGATTTAACACCATTTCTACACATTTTCCATTAATGGAAATTAAGAAAATGATTAGGAAAGAATAGTACTTCAAACACAAACTAGTAAGTTTGTTATTAAACTAGTAAAATTAGATTATATAAAACTTCAAGTTTATTTTAAACATCTTTCCACTTATATTTTTACATGTTGATTGCTTTGTTGTTTTTCCCCTTAAATTAAAAATGAGAAATGATACACATTTAAACTATCAATGAAAAAATTATTTCTCTATCTTGACTTTTATTGCATGATTATTTTTTTGCATCACACTGTGATTAAAATTTGAGGGGAGGTTACAATGGTTTACTAAGCATGATTAATAATTCACTAAGTCTGCACTTTGCTTTAAATGATATTTATACTCCAGGGAGGTTCTTGAGTGACATTTAGTAAAAACATTGTTTTCTAGTATTGCTAACAGAAGACCATGAAACTCTGTTGAAAGGGAACTCCCTTAATGTCTTATATTCTTATAGCATCTAGAAATGCCTCTACCTTGTAATCCAAAATGAAAAAGGATAAGAGTATGCAAATATGAAAACCTCTAGCATATAGATTTCTGAGTCACTCTTGGTATTATAGTCCTACCACTTAAAAGTGAATTATTTCGGAAAAATATTGCAATCAAGGCATAAAATATAATAGACAATCAATATGCAGGATGCCAGCAAAAGATCATATAAACTATGCATTTTTCCTTGTTAAAGTCTTATGTGAGCTATGAATTATGCAAAACAACCAAGAGATCCTATTAAAAAGGCGATACATCTTCAGGATCCTAAGACATGAAAGACCATTTGAGCTTTCCTCTCAAGGTTATTACAGAGTTATCAGAAATCCTCAGAGTCTGAAAGTTTTAAATGGAAGTAAGAATATACTGCAAATCATACTCCTGGTAGAAGAGAAACACTACAGAAAAAAATTATTTTTGATGAAGTAATAAAAATCATTTATTTAGTAGGCCACTGATTTGCTCAAGAGCACAATTTGTAAAGCAATAGCCTGATGGCCTCAGTGACATCATTGGTTAGAGCGTGAGCTTTGAAGAAGCTTCCGTGAATGTGCACAACATACCAGCCAATGAAAATTCATATTTACTTATCTGGTAAAATTCAGTCTATTTTAGATGTCTCTTTTAATACTTTAAAGTATGATTGCCAAATTACTGGTATTACTAGTAATAACACTGCCACTCAAGCATGACTTAGGAGACTGAATAATTTTGAGAAATCACAGAAGAGTGAGTTCAGATGGTCTGTTGTGAGTGAGATTATGGATTTAACACTTAGAACCAGTCGCTTGTTTGTAAGCTACCCAAATTCTTGGACCAGATGTAGCAAAGCTAGGTCATCAGTGTTTTTTTTGATATATCCCTTAAATTATTTTCGCAAAACTAATGCAGATGGATTTCAGTCAGATGTGTCTACAGAAGCAAAAGAGTAGATATCTGTTTAGCCAATGAAAGGAATGACAAAATGTCTTTCAGTACAATTTAAACAATATAATTTTTATCCCACAAAATGCCTAATTTCAATAATCTTGTGTGCTGTTGTTCAGCACCCCTCCACGCACAGTTTCAATTTAAATGAATGTGTACTACCATAGTACTTACGAAAAAAGGATTAGAAAGAAACAAAACAGTAAACGTGATACTACTATTTCAAACACTTGGAAACAGCTTAATTGAGTCAGTTTGGGACTACCTTCCATAGGGTTTATATCACACACACACACACGCACGCACGCTCGCACACACACACACACAANACAATATAATTTTTATCCCACAAAATGCCTAATTTCAATAATCTTGTGTGCTGTTGTTCAGCACCCCTCCACACACAGTTTCAATTTAAATGAATGTGTACTACCATAGTACTTACGAAAAAAGGATTAGAAAGAAACAAAACATAACATTAAACGTGATACTACTATTTCAAACACTTGGAAACAGCTTAATTGAGTCAGTTTGGGACTACCTTCCATAGGGTTTATATCACACACACACACACGCACGCATGCTCGCACACACACACACACAAAACCCTGACACTCTCTCTGTGTTTCCATTAGTGTTGTGCCATTACCCTATTCCTTGTCATAGCCCGCAGGGGCTTTCGAACCATAAGGAGCTGTGATCTCAGGTGAGTAGGTTGAAGCATCTGAGCCTTTGAAGAGCTGTCTTCTCTTTAAGATGGGATGAGAAGATAGCCTACTACTTAGGGTTGCTCCAATGCATGCTGCCCCCGTCCTTTCAATTGTTCTGCTTTCTATCACAAGGGGCGCTACTCTTGTAGGCAGCACGTTCATTCTCCAGCAATATTTGCCCACAGGAAGAAGAGACGNAAACCCTGACACTCTCTCTGTGTTTCCATTAGTGTTGTGCCATTACCCTATTCCTTGTCATAGCCCGCAGGGGCTTTCGAACCATAAGGAGCTGTGATCTCAGGTGAGTAGGTTGAAGCATCTGAGCCTTTGAAGAGCTGTCTTCTCTTTAAGATGGGATGAGAAGATAGCCTACTACTTAGGGTTGCTCCAATGCATGCTGCCCCCGTCCTTTCAATTGTTCTGCTTTCTATCACAAGGGGCGCTACTCTTGTAGGCAGCACATTCATTCTCCAGCAATATTTGCCCACAGGAAGAAGAGACAGGGGCCTTCCAGCTAGAGGAAAGAAGCCAGAGTATATCCTTAGCCCCTCTATATTAGTTTGTTAGGGCTGCCATAACAAAATACCACAGACTGGGCAGCTTCAACAACAGATTTTTCTCACAGTTCTGGAGGTTAGAAGTCTAAAATCAATGTGTTAGCAGGCTTATTTTCTCCGAGGACTTTCTTCTGGCTTGTAGATGGCTGTCTTCGCACAGTGTCTCATATGAACTCTCTTCTGTGGGCACACACTCCTGGTATCTCTTTTGTGTGTCCAAATCTTCTCTTCCTATGAGGACACCAGACAGATGGATTAGGGCTCACCTGTATGATGTCATTTACCTAATTACTTCTTAAAAGGCCCTAACTCCAAATACAGTCACATTCGGAGGGACTGAGGGCCAGGACTTCAACATATGAATTTGGGGAGGATGGGGACATAACTGAGACCACAATAGTCCCTCTGCTTCTGTGGTTTCCCTAAGAACCACTGCTTATCCTCTGTGGGTTCATCTCCTCCTGGATGTGTCTGCAGCTCTTCAGGGACAGTGGCTCTAGCTACCACTGAAGGGATCTCTGTTTTCCTGGATTCTGTTAGTGACTTGGACCCAGGGCTCTGGCAATCCCTGTTCCTCTCATTTTTCCTTCCATTTGAAAACTGGGACAGGTTTCTGTGGTTGTTAATTGGGATATTCCACCTTCCCTTGTTTAATTGCTCAGCTCTTGATCAATCCCCTGGATTAAATTTTCTTAGTTTCAAATACAGTTGAATCACCTCCTCCTATAAGAGAAAAAGTAAATAGATACAGATGAGTAAATGAATCAATGCTTACAAAGTCAGGAAAACAGTATAATAAGCACGGTGCATGTGTTTTAATAAATGACCAATATTTCCTTATTCTGTGAAAGATCTTTGAACAACATCTTTATCTCACAGGAAATTTAGTGTATGAACACTCCAAAGTTGCTCTACTCAAGCACTTTGTTATTTGTTTTTACTTCTCTCTTTTGATAAGTTGTACCTGAAAACCAAAGATTTGGAGCAAAACTTGGAAAATTTTGTTTTATTTTTCAAAAAAAAAAAAAAAAAAAAAGAATAGAACAGGTTTCCTGGGCCCAGTTATAGTCTTCGTTCTGCCACTTCTAGTAAGATTTTTTTTTCTCTCTTTTACAGTGACGAATGAGTTAACATGTGGGAGTTTTCACAGGTTTTTAAAATCTCTGTTTTCATCCTAGTTATGCTCTTCTACAACTGTGCTAGTCCCCGCTTTCTCATCTGTAGTTCATAAAGGGCCATCCATATACACTTGAAATTTCATGTAAAAAGATTAAATGTGAGTTGCTTTTTCAATCTCACTCCTTTGTTGTCTTTTTCTCATCATCATATTGTTATAACTTGACTAAATTTTGCCCCCTTTACAGAAATCTCATTATGCCACGCTTTTAAAATGTGAATAAAATCTTACCCCAAAAGACTTGCAATTT
This sequence comes from Ailuropoda melanoleuca, assembly GCF_002007445.2. Taxonomy (NCBI): domain Eukaryota; kingdom Metazoa; phylum Chordata; class Mammalia; order Carnivora; family Ursidae; genus Ailuropoda; species Ailuropoda melanoleuca. Next base: position 21,979,216 of record NC_048218.1, read on the forward strand.
GGCAAAAAAAAAAAAAAAAA